>NC_044367.1:27812687-27995187 GCF_007364275.1 Archocentrus centrarchus | reverse complement strand
TCCTATTTTTCTGAAAAATCGCTTCTGCTTTTTGTTGTTTTCTTTCAAAAACAGCGGATTGTCCGAAAAGCTGGTGCAGCAACTTTCCCCGCATATTTCCCCCCCCACCAGAATATGTCGTTGACCAACACAAAGACGGGCTTTTCTGTAAAGGACATTTTGGACCTTCCTGACACAAATGACGAAGAAGGATCTATCACCGGAGCGGAGGAAGACACGGAGGGATCGGAGACCACGTCCACGACAAAAACCACTGGAGTTTTGGTGCAAAGTCCTCTAGAAAACGTTCAAAATCTGCCTTTAAAGAACCCCTTTTATGACAGTAGTGACAATCCTTACACACGATGGCTTGCTACAACGGACAGTATTCAATATTCATGTAAGTAGACGAATCCTTGCTGATCTAGATGATAATGACTTAGCCTGTGTGATATTTACAAGCTATGCGGTTACATTAAACCATAACTGATGACACGCAGCCTCCAATTCCACCCTAACGATGCCCTTGGGTGGCTTTCGGTGTTAATCTTTATGCACCGTGCACTGCTCCATTGAGGCGTTTGCAGCTCAACAAATGCATGCAGTGTTTAGACTCCTGCACTTTGCATTGTAAGAATCCGATCGATTGAGCACCGTGGAAAAACAAGGGGGCTGTCAGTTAAGTCAGTATAACGGTGGTGTGAAATATAAGACCGCATTCTGTGGGGATTTACAAGCACACAATGCACCTTTTAATGCTTCACTGGTTCACCCTGCCTGTGCAGAACTGGGCAGAGGAATTGTTCTGTTTTCCTGTTTTCTGCATGTCCTAAATACTTCAAATCGGCCAAAGATCGCGAGGTTGTGTTTTTCAGTCATGCTTCTGGCTTTCAGATGCTGTAAGCGTCATAAATCCTGAGAACTTGTCCAGCTAGAGTTACACCATCATTAACGTGTTATTACGCAGCGATGCTGGTGCCTCCTGAACTTTTGATTGAGAATTTATGTCGTGTGTGTGTGTGTATCTGTGTGTGATAAATGTCTCCTAGAACTTTACAACATAACATTTTGACAGTGTTTCTCCCGTTTCTGGCCGCAGTGCACGGGCTATCCGCCAGCTCTCAGGACTCCGCAAAGTCCCCGGAGCCTTCAGCGGACGACGAATCGCCGGACAACGACAAGGAAACTTCCAGCAGTGGCGGGAGCGACTCCGGCAAGAAGCGGAAAAGGAGGGTGTTGTTTTCCAAGGCGCAGACCTATGAGCTGGAGCGCCGCTTCAGACAGCAGAGGTACCTGTCTGCCCCGGAGAGGGAGCACCTGGCCAGCTTGATCCGCCTCACCCCGACCCAAGTGAAGATCTGGTTCCAGAACCACCGATATAAGATGAAGAGAGCCCGGGCCGAGAAAGGTATGGAAGTGACCCATCTCCCTTCTCCCAGGCGGGTGGCCGTGCCCGTCTTAGTCAGGGATGGAAAGCCTTGTCACACTCTTAAAGCTCAGGACTTGGCGGCCACTTTTCAGGCCGGGATCCCCTTTTCGGCATATAGTGCCCAGTCACTCCAACACATGCAGTATAACGCGCAGTACAGCGCCGCGGCCACGCCACAGTTCCCCACAGCACATCACTTGGTGCAAACGCAACAGTGGACTTGGTGAGAGAAATTATAGAGACTTGGCTTGGAGGCGCGATAGGGAGTTTCACCACAAAGCAAAGAAAAAATAAAACACACAAACAAAAGACTTTTCATTTTTGCAGCTTGACTCATATATATACTACCATTTTTATTCGGGGCTCATGTGTGCGCCGTGTTTACATGTTTTCGTTAAGAGAACTGGGTCCAAACCTCTCCCATATAGATTTTATTAAGAATGTCAATGCTCTTCTTGTGAAATTTCTTTTGTAAGTATGTTGTGTGTTGGTTGTAGAGATGTTTCCTCTTTTTTTTTTTTCTTTTGTCCCTTCGTGTTATTATCAGCACGTACGAACCACTTTATAATTATAGAAATTTTAATTTCTTGCTTCTTTTATGGACCGAAAAAAAATATTTATGGCCATGAATAAACACTGGCAAGTTTTCAGCTTTTTCCCTTTTGTTTTTATTTCTTGTAAATATTTTGTGGCAGGTGTTTGCAGCCTAGAGAAATTGCGGGAGTGTTAAGATGAAGAGGGCTGTGCAGCCTATATTTCTAAATCTTTTAAGTAAAAAAAAAAAAAAAAAAAAAAAACAATAAAAAAAAAATCAAGGGGAGGATTTTAGCAAACATGACTGCCGTATCAGATTACACTTGTAAAATAAAATAAACTGTAGCTTCGCGATGGCGGCTAAAAAAAAAAAACATTTTGAAATCATATGCGCTGTTTCTGACACCAGGGTTTGGTTACAGATATAACTCTGCAATTTCGATTTTATTTGAAAAGTAATCGGTAAACATGAGAATGAAAGGCGGGGAGCCAGACGCTGTATTGTTGCACATGATGGAAGTGAGCACGGGGGAAAAATCTTCAGCGCACTTCAGTCTTTTCTCATTTAGGCAAATTTAATCCGGGGAATATTTTTCCTCAGTCCGAACACCTCACTAATAAAGAGCCTAAAGTCACTTGTGAAATGGGACTAAAATCCACTCACTTACTCTAAGTGGGCTTCTCAACATAAGAAGCTTTTGAGTGAAAAGCTCTCCTTTTTGTCAGCGTCCCCGGCCACTCCCGGCCTCGGTTGTAAAGCGGTGCAACTGCGGAGGAAAAACATCGTTTAATGCAATAAATGTTTTGTTATCTTGTTAAGCGCGAAACTGCAAACAGAGCAGGACGACTCAATGACTCACCAGCCTTCTTTGTTTAATCACGGCGGCGCTCAGCTGAAACTCACATGGCTTACACAGACTTTCAGGGACTAATAAAGAGCTTCTTCTTTTCTTTCTTTTTTTTTTAACACGATCATATAACATGTTGGCAATCATACCCCGCATTACAATATACTTTACACCATTAGGCACCGCGTTCTTTGCCGTGGGACCAAAACAAATGGCTCCCCAGTGATCCGCAGAGCGCACTGCGGATTATCAGACTCCAGTCAATATCTTGAGTAAATATGATAACCTAGTAGAAAAAAAAATCTATGCATTTTGTTTGTCCCGGGACAAAAATGTCACAGCAGATGTTAGAGTCGCCCCTATCATCACCGAACAAACAGCTAAATTGGGCAGATTTGCTAATTATTTACAGAATCGAGTCTCAGGGGGCTACTGCTTTTGTGGATGACAAAGACTCAATTTGTCCCTGACAGAAAGGTTTTGTGTTTCATCACCGCTCCGGTTTCTAGGTCATATAAATCAAACTTTTTGCTTTTTTAAAAAAAAAAAAAATTCTTTGTCTATGAAAATTAGGAATGTGGCTGTTAAATAAGCAGCGATGCTTGTAGCCCTGCTCATAATCGCAGTTAATATAGAAACCCGTCACATGCGAAGAGAAAAATGATGTGAGCAGCAGTGCGCGTTATGGGAATTATAAAGAGAGCTGATAAGAGTGGATGATAAATGATTGGCTGTCTGTGATTGGATTTTAGTGAACTCTGACTGGTTTCTTTCAAATCAAACTCAAACCGAACGAGTCCCGGAACAATAACACAATTTAAAAACTCCAAAGTAAAAGAATGATGCTGACATTTGTGCCAGATTTTATTCTGTGACTCTATCGTTGCGTAATACAGTAAAGCAAAAAAAGCAAAAAAAAAAGCCCAGGCCTGATTTTTGTGGATGTTAGAGGAGCAGCACGGGAGGAGATGCAGACAGTGCAGATAGACAGAGTTTCTTGGTGCTGTTCAGAGTCAGGGAGAGGCATCCTTGGGCTTTTTGTCCTGCCTGTCACTTGGTGCCATTGTGATCCTTGCTGCACACGTTGTGTCCCATATGGGCAGCTGGGCTCGGAAAAGGAGAAAAGGATCTCTTACAAACCCCAAATTGTATCAAGCTTTCAAATAAAGCATTGTTGTCTCTCAAAGAAAAACGAATTAAAAATTCGTGCTATATCTATTCTGGTCAAAAAAAAAGAAAAGAGAAGAAGCCCCATTCACACATAACAGGGAGTCCTTCTTCCTTGATAGAGCTATGCCAACAGCAGCCTTCTCATTTCTCGTTTCCCTCTATCCCCCCGTTCCCCAACGTGAAAGGCTGATTATTGTCTGTCCAAAAAAGTGGCTCGTCAAGGCGCAAAAACTATTTTTAATTCCAGACAGTGTTCTTCCTTGTTTGCTTTGAGTCCCGCTGCAGTGCGTGGGCCTGTTTCTAAAATGAACACATGGAAAAATATTTGACACTATTGGCCCCCCCATCCTTTTTAAGGACTTCCGGATCGAGTGTAAAATTGGGCTACTATTAATGAACAGTTTACGTTTAGATTCCACAGTAATTTTCCTGACTTTTAAGCCAGTGCCGTGCTGCTGTGCAGTATTCCGATGGGTAAAAATAATACAACTGATTGATAAGTAAATGCTGAAGCTGCCATTTGCATTTTTATTTTGCCGTGAACTCGGTGATCTGGAAGATGCAGATGTTTTTCCTCGGGAACAAAAACCGGGTTTGTTGGCAGGTGTGCGGTGGACTTTTGCGCCCAGAAAGAGCGGCATTTATCGCATTTCAGCAGTTTGTATATTCAGAAATGTCATATATTTTATTTTGAATTTATCTTTTCATATTTGGGAATAAGATATTTTACAATTTTCCGGGACCATCCAGTAAATGACCGAAGCAGCTCACTTGCAAATTTATTGAATATCTAAACGGATTTAAGACCTCAGTCAGGCTCTGCTGTGTTTACTGCAAAACTGAAGTAAAACCTAAACAGCGTCTTCGTGAAAGCCTTTATGATAAACTTTTATGACGAACATCATTCGCTTTGCACCCCCGTATTACCATTAACGCGCCAGAAAATTGCACTACACCTCCATCCGCTCAGCAACAGGGTCAGATTTATCGGAAATTGCTTTTGGCTGCTTGAAGGGATAAAGCAGTACGATATTAAAACAAGCATCTTGGCGTGCAGCATAGTTCAACCTGCGTGGATAACTCTATTATATACCTTGGAATACAATACTTGAGGAAATATGCACTTGGGACACCGTGAATCTTCGTCATCCTGCCCATTTGAACCTCGACATGAATCATTTTTCTATCGTGCACATCGCCAAATAAACGAGGATTTCAAAGCTATAATAAGCGGCGCTTTTCATTTAAAGGAAGCGATCTGGGTTTTATTGCCTTAAAGGAGATCCAGATTAGATTCGCCACAGTGCCGATATTAAAGAGAGAGGGAGTGATGGAGGGGGGAGAGGCAGAGCAGAAAAATTGTTGCGCCAGGTTGCCACAAGATGGAAGCAGAGGTCTTTAGTTGGCGCCATGCGGCTTTTACCTGCAAATGTCGCCCCACTGCATCTAATTCCATCACTACAAATTACTGCAAGTAAATCATATTCCAACTGCTGAAATAATGCGCGTTTCCCCCCCTCTTTAATGAACCAGCACCCCAGCAAACTTGACTGTCTTTTAAGTGCATGATTGCGGTTTATGACATTGTTATGGATCTTGAGAGCATAATCATATCGCTCTTCAAAACAAACTAGGCTCGACGTAAACAGTCCACGGGCAATTAGCACAGTTTCCATTTCACAGTCAGAGAGAGGGAGCTGGTGGAGGAACGCTCCGGGTGTCTCCACGGTGTGGCGCAATTGGATAGGGGGACAATCGCGCTGCCGCTGGCAGATTAAATCACTTCAGTGAAAGTGAACAATAGAGGTGAAGTAAGGTTTACCAGAGAAAGTCTGAATCAATCATGGCCTTTTACAACAAAGACGGCTGTGAGTCACAGGTCGTCAGGCATGTGAAAATCCAGCTCCATACCACTGTTATGTTTTGTGCTTGAACTGGTTAAAGAAAATGTGTTTCTTTGGAGGGAAATCGCATCAAATACACTCAGAGAGGGAGCTGGATGTGGCTCCTTACTATCAAAGGAAAATAATAAAAATTAATCATCATATTTGGTACCAACTCGCTTGCATTCGGTTATTTAAATGTACAGTTATTGTAGGCTTACTTTCCACGCTGCAAAATGCCTGAGCACATCCCTCCGTGCAGAGGAGTATGCAAAGCAGCGCAAAATGGGTCAAATGACGTCAAAGTAAAAGCTACCATCTTCATGCACCTGCTCAGCTCAGCGTCAGTGAGCTTGCAACTGTAGGGGGCCTCATTGGGTTAGAAACGCAGCAGCAGGGGGTGCGGAGATGCTGAACACGGTGAAGGAGGGCTGAGAGGAGAGGAAATACATTCCTATTCTGCAAGCGTTTGACTTTGGAATAAAAACAACAGTTTGCAACACACACCACAGCAGCAAGAGCAGAAACACATCAAGATATCAGCATCAGGGGTTCTTCTGTTCTCTGTTCTGAGGCTGGGACACAGCCGGTGGGCGCGGGGAAAATTATCAAAATATTTGAATGCAGCAACGTGTGTATTAGTGTAGGAGGCAGGCTGCTGCATGAACCACAGAGATATCTACAAGTTTACTCAGCCAGCGTCTGCAGAGTGCTGTTCACAGCAGCACCCCGTCTGCATGAGGAGAAGCTGCGAGCTGCCTAACAAAAGCAGCAGCGTCTATGACTCAAACAACGAAGAAACCGAAGAGCTCAAGTTTTCTGTGGAGCTGAAAGGGGAATCCTTCCATCATCTCTGAGCATCTCCAACTTCTGTCATATTGTGTTTATAACATGAAATAAAACAGGATTGTCCTTGTCCACTTCAGCTTGAACTGTATCCATTCAAAGAGTCAAGAGTAGTCCTTTTCTATGATACATTAAAAGCAAGTATATACCTGCAGCTTTCTCTAACAAGTCTATTTGATTCAAATTATAAGCTAAATTCATAAAAGTCTCATCATTGAACTCACTAAGCAAAGGCACTATCTACAGATGATTTATCTAATACTCTAATTAAAGGAATAATTGCCCAGAAATAAAGTTTTAATTTGCTTAAAATGTATTTCCTTGTATGAAGACTCTGGAAAAGATTTCTTGATGTTAAATTGGTGCATTAATGTGGGAATATCCTGGTAAATATGAACAAAGTTCAGCTTGTGTTGTTGCAATGATCTTCTGCCTGACAGAAGCTTTTAGTGTTAGCGTATCAGGCTACATTTGTTTGTATTATATTCTCATATGCTTAACATCACTTGTTTGTTTCATTTGCATGTGCACATGAACATCATGACATGCACCAGTTTAACAGGTGGTTAAACAGGTGTGCATGCAGCCTCTGCAGTGACCTGTTACCTTCTTTTCCTTCTCCTGTGACCGCAGCGCTGCTCCACTGCAAAATCTTTGTTTGAGTTTTGTCATCCATGAAAGGCCACATTCACAAACTTCACTCACCATAAGTGTAACAGATTTTTTTGCACCTTTTTTCTTCCATATTAGTCTGTGAATAGGAAACAAACACGGCCAAAAATTCATAGTGGCATTTTCCCAAAACTGAATGTGAAAATCCGGTCAGTGGATAGGATCTCTGGGTGAACCCTGAAAGACGTCCACACACGAGACGAAACACGCCTGTGTGTTTTGCTGTGGGAGACGCTGATAGTGCAGTTCTTTAAATGTGGCAGCAGCAGGTCTGAGTTTAAAGTGCTGCAGGTGACCAGCAGCCAGCTCAGAGGTGAGCGTTGAGCTTCTTTGCTGAATGCTGAGATTAAGAAAACAGCAAAGAGTTTAAAAAAGTTTATTTTTTTCTTCTCAGATTATTGACTCAATCTAATCGACTTCGTGAACCTTTGTAAACTCTTATAATGTGTTTGATGAATTAAATAAAGGACTGCAAAAAATCACATCGGCTTTTTATTTTGGGATTTTCTCTGGAGTGTGTTTATGATCATAATAAAAAATTGAATTTATTTACCACAAAATGCATAAGAAATGCAGTCAGTGTATGCCATCATTTTTCTTAATCTGTTCCAAAGTATGGATCATTAACTCATACTGTAACAGCAGACGCTTCTATTTCTCTGACAAAGGAATGCCACAGCCAATTAAAAAAAAAGGTTGTTGAGTGCCATTAACAACTAAATGTGTCTCAAGCAGCAATGTTTAATTCAGCCTTCTCCAGCCCTCACTGGTGGGCAAGCTCTAGTACATTACTAAAATATATAAAATCATTCATCCATCACTTTGAGCTGGTTTAAAGTGTGAGGGGAAAGGTGACCGTTCATTAGCTTTATGCTATGACCTGAAGATCACCTGAGATTCTTGAGCCTGTCATTTTAAATATTTACTCACATGCTTCACACTTCAATAACAAATGTTTCTTTGTCTTTTATTAAAAAAATAACAGTTCAGTGAGACCAAGTAGCTCTCGTGCTGTGGTATCACAGCACTAAACACGTAAAGGGGTGTTAAAGACGACCCAAAGAGAAACTGTGGGCAGGAAAAGATTCAGTGTCTGTGACGTGTTTGGACCCTTCGGTGAGCCGACACATCAGAACGAGCTGAATGTGTCTTTTACATAAGATTTCCAAATCCTCAGAGTTGTGCTGGATTCTTGTAGATGAGAATCAGCATCCAGTTTCTATTTTTAAATGCTTTGCAGCATGTTCATTCACACTGTGTACATACCTGTATGCAGCAGATATGCACATATGACACCTGCAGGTATTTTCCTGCTAAACTGAAATTCAGGAAACTAGAAGCCCTGAACTTTTGTTTTTATTGCAGTGTGTGTGTCCAAGCTCACAGAGGGGCTGCTCTTTGTTACTGTAATTAGTGTCAAGTGGATTACTTAGAAATGGTGACCCACATGGCTACAATACAATTCTCAGATCTTTAATAAAAATATGATAAAGATGATGCTGTTTGTTTGGACCGATGACCTAAAGCATTTTACAGCACCTGCAGGTATATTTGAACCCCACAGTGACTCACTTCTTCTCTCTCTCTCTGTTGCTTCTCTGAGTTCTATTAAAAGTTGTGCTGCTGTGTTATGATATGCAAATCACCATATGGTCTTATTTCCCTTTGTCTTCTCTTTCTCAATGTTCCACCTTAGGACTTGAATTGTCTTGTATAAAACCCACAGTCCGCTGCAGTCAGGTGGGCTGGATGGGGGACAGCGCCAACAATCAGGTTCCCAGAGTTGAGTGTTTATGCCTTTCACTTAATGGATTGTCTCACCTTCTTCAGAGGATGAACATGAGGTGCTTGAGATGCCAGCACTGCAAATGGATCCTGGGCCTTTGAGCCCGATAACGACCGACCGTCATCTGTTTCAGACATGCTTCAATCAGCAGGCGTGATGATCAAAGAGCAGCAATGTAGCAGCAGTATGTTTTACCAATTCAAATTGTCTAATTAACTTCTTGTTTAAAGAGGATGTAAAATATGTGTAGCCGGATGCGCCTATCATGTGTTTGTGCACTTGTACTCTGTGGTGAATTTATAATGTGTTTCGTAGCATTAGATGGAAAATAAAAGTTTCTCTCTGACGTTTCCTTTCTCACTGCCTGACTTCATGATATAATGTATCACACTGTGTGTTCTTTGTAATGCATGAGACTCAAGCAATAACCTTCAGCTTATTCCTCTGTTGTAGTCATAGATACAATCGTCCTGCCACAGTGCAGTGGTACAAACAACATCCCTGCCACACATGTCACAATCATGGCCGCTACTGCTGAGAACTCTAAAGTCCGCATGGTGAAGTAGTTCTGTGCCATGAGAAAAAAATCCTCCTATAAAAGTCTAAAGAAATACATAATTTTTATATCTCAGAGGGTACATCCATGAACTGTTTGCATTTCCTTTATTTCTTCATGTCTCGACTCGTGTTTAAGTCAGCCGTGTCTTTCCCAGACTGAGGTCCAAGTGCAGGTTTACTGTTTGTTTGTGGTCACCATTCACTCGATACTTTTCTTAGTCTAAACCACATCAGCAGCCTCCCCCCTTCAGGTTCTTCAGCTCCTCAGTCCAGTTCATCGTTGCCCCCTTTTCCTCTAAACTCTGCACCTTTCAGGTTTTCACGTGTGTTACATTCTTTCCTGAAGCCAACAATGTAAAACGTGTTATTTTAATTCATCTAAATCCAATTTAGATTTTTTTTTATCTGTACTTCCCATCGAAGGGTGCTTTAAATGTGATCTGTAAATAAAATGAACTAAACTTCTTTAATTAAATAAATGTTAACATTGAATTTGCTTTATATTTGAATTCTGGTGGTTTTACTAAATGATAAACTCATTTGGAAGAAGGAATACAAAATATTTCATTATGCAACACAAAAAACACAATAGTAACTAGTTGTAAACAATATCTTTATATACCTATTTATGCTACTAATTGTGTGTGTGTGTGTGTGTTTGTGTGTGTGTGTGTGTGTGTGTGTGTGTGTGTGTGTGTGTGTGTGTGTGTGTGTGTGTGTGTGTGTGTGTGTTTCTGTTCATCTCCTGTTTTTACACTATTTTCATTTCACACACACACACACACACAGTCTCAGTGCTGTCAGATCATGTTTGTGATATTCTTCAGGATGGACGTCTACTTGTGTTACTTACATCATGTATATTGGCTAATTTTTTTATTACATGTGACATTAATACTTTTACTCGAGTGTATATGTGTTTAATAAATGTAGTGCTGATTTCTGCACCTTCTACAGAACCAGAGTTTTCATGATGACAACTCTTAGTTATTTGATAAAAGGTCAAAAACTAACAAAGCTCATTTTAATGTTTGAAGTAAATGGACATCTGAAGTCATAACTCAGAGTATAAGCTGGTTACTTTGGGATGAAGAATATGAAGAATAGTGTTTGAAGGATGAACTGGTGGATACATGAAGTACATTCATGGAGAAGGTGAGATCATCTCAGTAAATCCAAACAAGACATCAAAGCACGTTTATTTTATTTTAAGGTATACTCATGATTGAACGAGTCAGGAACACTTAAGAAACAATGAAACCATACACTCAGCATTTTTTACTGAGGCGCTCTTGAGCAGGACAGGCAGACGACTCTGCGAGGCACGATCTGTTACCCCTCGACTATCACCCGGGTAACTGCAGAAATATTTCAACTATTTCAGGACCTCCAACTGTACAATAAAAAAAATGAAGACTTTTTGTGATGAGTGGAGCCTCTTATTAACAAGTATTTACATTAATAAAAGGCTCCGCTGAATTCACAGAAACTAAGAACTTTTGTATTTTTACAAAACTTTATGTTTATTAACCAAAAGTGCAGGATGGGGCGAGGTGCATTATTACAAACAGTTTCAGCAGTTTCTATGTTAAATTTACAAATTTGTTATTGGCTGTCATGTTCAAATCAAATCAAATCAAAGTTTTTTGTCACATACATGAGCATACAAGGTACAACTAGCAGTGAAATGCTTGATGAAGTTAATGTTGATGATACCTTCATAATACAATTTAAAAAAAGCACACGAATCAGAATCTCGACACTGAATCATTAAAAATGTTGTTCTTCATTTTTCAAGTCTGTCTTAAAACCATATTCAGATACATTGAAGCAGGTTTAACTGGCAGTAATCAGTCCTGCTGATCAGTGACAAATCAGCTCCACAGTCAGCAGAGCGGATGTCATGTTTCTTTGATAGTTTCTTTAATATGCATCACTTTGCATGTGATGGTTGCTTCTGTATGATTAAATTAGCTTTGCACACACACACACACACACACACACACACACACACACACACACTGAACTGCATTTCGGTGACACTTCATGAGACACGTCACTCAGGTCTGTCCTTAGAGCTCAGGGATGCTTGTTCATCAGAATTAGTGAAGGTCGGATATTTGATAAGCACAGAGACATTTCACTTAAAAACACTAAACTATATTTGACAGTTGATTTTTGACTGACTGTTGTGGCATTACTGATTAGATCAACAATGGCTGTGACAGAGCAGCAGAGCAACAAGGGCTGCGGTCAGGATCCACGCGTCTGCGTTCTCCTTGTGTGGACCTGTTGTATTTGTTTAAAGCAAAGCGACTTTGCTGATGCAGAGAATCCACACACAGACTGAGAATCTTGTTTCTCTCAAAATATGAAATGCTAAAAAAATGATGCCTCCAAATAATTTGCACATATGGGCAACAGAAGGCTGACATTACAAATCATTACATTCCTCCAGATCAGTTAACATAAATAATCAGGGGGCATCATTAAATTAAATGTTTGCATTAAATGTGCATTAAATGTGTGGCTGTCAGGGTGGATGTTAGGATATGGGATATTAACATAAATGTGACTGAAATTCAGGAATTTTTGAGTTAGATTTCCTCTTTATAGCCACACATACTGTTTTGGCCTGTTTTTAAACAAGTGGTCACATCCATTCAATTTATTTGCACTTCTCTGCATTTGTGCAAACATCAGTAAATCAAGTAAAAGCTGTGAGAGGTGAGCAGTGGCAGGCAGCTGAAGGATGTTTTGTGTGTTTTCCTGTTGAGCGAGCAGCAGCAGTCATCCGAGCCGAGGAATCTTTTTATGACTCCTGCACTCATGGCTGGAGGGACGAGAGAGGAGGAACAGTCTGCAGCGTTTTAACGCACAATTTCGTGATGGTTTCAGAGAAGAGGCCAGCCAAGCATTTCAAGTGGCGGAGCAGCGAGAGGGCAGCATTGTAGAGGAGAGCAGGTAGTGTAATGATCAGGTAGACAAGATGACATCGAGCGTCCTCAGAGATGGTCAGGCACACTGAGCTGACATCCTTCCAGACGAGAAGAACCACTGAAACAGAACGAGACAAAACCAACAAACGAGAGAGCCATTAGCCACGAGGAGACTTGTTATCACTGTACAGCAGCACGAAGGCGGCGCAGTCTGTGCAACACAAACAGGAACGACTGATCACAATAAGAAATCATTGCACTGTGTGTGTAAGAGCAAGTATTTCTAAGTAATCAGTAACAAAAGGACAAACAAGTTAGGAATGTATTCACCTTAAAATAAGCCCTCTTAAATATGGGTACAAGACTCATAAATATTAAAATGTCTGCTTTTGCAAGGATATCACCTGAGATCTGCAGACAAATGCCAAAACATAACAATATATACACATGCATGTGACTTCATATTTCATGTTTGAAAATTAGTTACAATTATTTATTTCAGTTTTTTTAATGCATCCTAATGAAACAGTTTATTATGCAAATGCATGTGCTAATGATACGATATCAAAATGCTGGCCTTACTTCTACATGATTATAGTGGAGCGACAGCGCAGGCTGATGATGAAACAAACTCCACAAAGCTCAGTGAATCAACTAAAGAAAGAGTGTGATCACATCATTTATATATATGTGTTTATTTATTTCTAATGTAGTCATATCATTTTATGTTCTACTTGTCATCCCAGTTTTTTTTCTGTATAAATGAATAAACAAATATTTTGCACAGAATAAAACTGATTTTAAAAAGCACAAATACTGAAACACTGATTTTTTTCACCTTTTTTGCTCATTTTTGTTTTGTTTTTTTGTATCTTTTAAGAAACCAGCTGAGTTTGCAGCAGATCATAGTTGAACACATTGTCTCATTTATACCAACATCTGAATCCAATTCTGAGTTTGAGTCTCTTAAAGTGACACTTGAATGCTGGTTAATATAAACTGTGCTCCATAATGTGCCGCGAATCAGACATTTTTCCTTCTGTAGTTCCTCAGACGACCACTAAAAAATTACTGAGAGATTTAAAGATATTTCTGTGTTGGATGTTATTGTTAGAGAAGCTGTGGATTATGTCCTTAATTTGATCATTTTGCACAGGCTTTACTCTTTGTTATGAGCCTTAAACTGAAACCTAAACAGCAGCAGCAGCAGCCGTATGAGATACCACACTTTTTAAATTTATCTCAGAGATACTTTTTATAATAATGTGTCTCTGGCATCATCTACAGCTTGTTATGTTAACTTAAAACTAACCTCCTGCTGCTAAAATAAACTGCCTGATGATTGGTGAGCAGTCATCAGTTTGTTTGATCAAAAACCAAATATTAACCATTGCAATAGAAACCATTGTGCTAAAACTGAGATGATATAACACATGTACTGTGCAGATAAGGATGTGAGACATAAAAGTATATCCTTCACTAACAAATAATCCATATAAATAAAAATTGTCTTTCATTTTTTTCAGGTTTTTGTTTTAGTTTTTTTTTTTTTTTAAAACAGGAAGGATTTTTTTTTTTTTGTACTTTTGGACAAAATTCAAACCACATAAAATTAAACTGAAAAAATATTTTAATAAAAAAAACCCTGAACCCTATTTTCTGAAAGTGTGTTACACTGTATACATATGCAGTCCTGCAACTGTACAGTTATATTAGTGTGACAGTATAACAGGGGCATTTCTAATTTATTATGTATTTTTCTATAATATATAAAAAGTTTGATTATTATTTTTTCTTCATCTTGTCACTGTATTTCTACAAATTCTGCAGGTGATTTTCTACCTTCACAGGATTCCAGCTCCCTGGCACTCCCGTCCAGCACGCAGCATTTTATTCAGACAGCACTCGGTGCAAAACGAATAGAAATTAGAGTTTTAATCCTTTGACACTGTGCAGGAAACCTGGACTTAGACTTTATGTTTTAAATTGCAGCACATGGTGCATTCTTGTAACTGTCAGGATCAATACATTCACAATTTGGAGTAGTTTTGCGATGTGTTTATGTGGATTCATCTAAATAATGGTAGGCTGTCAGCTGGCCTACTGGATAAAAGCATCCCAAAGTGGGGACAAACAGACAGGTAAAAATACCGCATTGATATGCAGCTTCTGCTCACATTTCCATTGTTGAGTTGTGAGGCCATTTAAAAAGTTTCCGTCTCCACACTCAGCACTCAAAGTGTTTCCAAACTTTTGATTAGAAGATGCATCTTTTTACTGTTACCATGAAAATAAGCTGAATAAATGGCATAAATGGACACGAGGAAACGCTCCATACAGATTGCAGCTGTTTGCATTCATTCCAGGTATGAAACCACGTCCGATCATCATTATTATTTATTTTATCACACATTTATTTAGAGGAAGAAACTATTACCTGATGCTGTTTCTACATTATCAGAGCATTTTTTAAGCAAAACTGAAGCTAAATGTTTGAATAATGCCTTAAATTTTCCTCCAGAAGTACAGAAATTATTTTAAAACTTAATGCAGGCTGTAACGAATAAAGCAGACGTTGCTTTATCTCTGCACAGTCTTGTTTCATCAAAATGATGCAACTTTGGTTAAAAAAAAAAGAAAAGAGATAGAAATACTGAACACTAAATGTGCCAGTTACCCCAAAACAATCTTATTCCTTACAATTCTAAGATTCATCAGTGCTTGAATTATGTTTCCTACAGTTAAATGACTTGAAAGTTGTTACATAAAACACCTGAAACAGGAATCCACTTCAAAACAAACTCCAAAATTACTTTTCGGGACATCAAACAGATTCCATGTTATCACAGTAATTTAATGAAGGGCAACCGGACACAAAAGAAAGACCAGCAGATCCATTTTTGCCATATGAGTAACTGGGTGACAAAGCTGAGTGAATGTGGTTGAGTCACAGCCGTACTCTCTAACAGCTTTGTTTACCTGCCCTTACTGCTGCCACAATTAATGCAGCAGAGAAGTGGACGAACCAGGTACCCTTGGAACCAAGCACCCAGTCCAAGTACGCTGTCTGCTTTGTTCTGCCATGCATGTGGAAGCCTGCACTGATCTGCTGCTGCTTTTTTTAATTGTTGCTACAAAAGAGAGCAACTATGCTAAAATATGACCACTCATAACAGTGCAGAGGACAGTGGCACTCACAGAACCCGGAGGACCTCAAATTTCAGGAAGCTGTTTCAAACATGGAAGGGTGGAATTTGTTTTCCTTTTTGTTGTTGATGTTTTCAAATATCAAATAAAGCGACTGATTATAGTTACAATAACAGGATTTATTTATGCATATGTGTGAAGATTTTATGCATTAAGATATGATCTCACAATCATTCTTTAAAACCGATCATAATAATGTTTAAAGGAACCTGGTTAAGCTTCATTTGTGTCCTTTTAGTCTTTGGCTTTAGTTTAAAGTTGAAATCCCATTCATTATCACATTGTTTAAATGTGATGAGTGTAACAGCCATACTTCATAATATTATTTATTTGTTTTCCTCTTGGGTCACACTGCAAACAGCTGATCACTTTGGTATTAATAATTTTTAGCTTGGAAAAAAAACTGTGCCAATAACATCTGTTAGTGTGAAGGTGCACACAGCTTTGACTTCACTTTACAGTCAGACTGATGCTTTCAATAAGGAAATGATATGATGTGACATAAGAAAGAAAGAAAGAAAGAAAGAAAGAAAGAAAGAAAGAAAGAAAGAAAGAAAGAAAAAGAAAGCACAGATAACAGTTTTACATAATTTAACATCTTGATTTACTTCTGGAAATGAAAAAAAAAAAGCATCATAGTTAATTATGCCACAGTCTTCCTCCCTACCTCCAGTCTGTGGCCTTTACTGTAACTTTATAAGCTTAACGAAAAGCTGCATTGTGATATTTAAGAATAACTTCTAAACTCTAATCCTATTACAATATGTTAAATTCTTCCTTTCTCCATTTTCCCGGCTGTCAGATTATGGTCAGCGCCCATTAAAGCCCATATTCTGTTTTTGGCACCCTATTAGCATCATTTCGTCCATCAAGCGACATTAATTGTGAATGAATGCAAACTCCTGCAGAAGAATACGGTCTTCAAGAGGTCTGTCACATACTTTCTCCACTTGGGAGGACCTTTAACCTACTTAGCTGAGGAACCGCACCGTTTCAAGTAGTGCAGCTGAAAGATATGCACCTGCCCGCTTTTTACTCTCACACTGCTCTGCGATTTAAGAGGAGAGAAAGTATTTGATCTAAATGGTACTACACTGACTGCAGGTGTGGAATTTCATCCACAAATCTCCACAAAAATTCAGCTTGTAGGCCAGGCACTGCAGAGATGTGGTTTGTGCGAAGAAGGAAAATAAGAACGCGTTTAATGTCAGTGTTTGTGTTTATTTATTAAACGATGTAATATTGTTATTTTATTCCGTGCGTACGAAATAAACATTTCAGTACTCTGGAGGAGACGATGTTCAGAGCCCAAATGATTTTTCCCCAGTATCCTTCATTTTAGAGAGCTAAGAAATCTCTTACTGTTTGGCTGTAGAAGTATGTTTTCTTTTTCTTTTTTTCCTGTTGGCAGATCCTGATGAATTTTAAAGAAGTCTCTGGCTTCTTTTCAAATGAAATCTAATTATGTTTCTCCTTAAATTTAGAAATAAAGATCTCTGTCTTTAAGGTTCGGTGCGTGTCTGCGTTTTTTCTTCTTTTTTGGAATCTCGCCGCACCAAAGTGCGCCGTTCAAAAGTCCACCTTTTTCTTAGGAAACATGGCATCCCCGAGATTCTCGATTTCTTTTAACTACAGTTTGGCTCACTAACAACGAATCACTAGAAATCTACGTGAGGTTCCCCAGACAATGGCAAAACAGATTCACGGGTCGCGCGTAAATTACGCACGGAAAATTGAGCCCATAATGATTCTCTTCATAGCTTAGATATAATTACGACACGTTTATTTCCAGTTTTAAAAAATTATTCAAACAAAAAATAAAAATAAAAAACAAAGAGAAAGTGGAAATCCCTTTCAGTGTTAATGTGTTTGAATTTCACTCGCATTAATATTACAGACAGAATTTGACGGGGTAAATTTTTGAGGTTGTAGGAGCTGCAGACCAAATCATTCTTGGTGTTTTCTGCACTTTGTGCTCGGCCGATGTGTGGTTGGGGTGACAGGTCAGGACCCTGGCCCTCCAGCCATCTCTCAGGGTATTGAACTAGCAACGAAGAGATGGAGAAAAGCACTTCAGTAAGCAGGCGCTTGAATCCATCTGTTGTGCTGAACTGATGGAGGCGATGATAACAAGAAAAAGGTTGTCTGCAGGATATAAACTCCATAAACAGGTTGTTATTAAGTTCTCTTTAACAGCACTGAAATGGTCCCATAAAAGCTTTCATATATATAGAAAATTGGTTAGCATGCTGCTATAGAGTCGCCGCTGTTTACTTGAATGATTAGAAGATGCATCTTTTTACTGTTACCATGAAAATAGCTGAATAAATGGCATAAATGGACACGAGGAAACGCTCCATACAGATTGCAGCTGTTTGCATTCATTCCAGGTATGAAACCATGTCCGATCATCATTATTATTTATTTTATCACACATTTATTTAGAGGAAGAAACTATTACCTGATGCTGTTTCTACATTATCAGAGCATTTTTTAAGCAAAACTGAAGCTAAATGTTTGAATAATGCCTTAAAATTTCCTCCAGAAGTACAGAAATTATTTTAAAACTTAATGCAGGCTGTAACGAATAAAGCAGACGTTGCTTTATCTCTGCACAGTCTTGTTTCATCAAAATGATGCAACTTTGGTTAAAAAAAAAGAAAAGAGATAGCAATACTGAACACTAAATGTGCCAGTTACCCCAAAACAATCTTATTCCTTACAATTCTAAGATTCATCAGTGCTTGAATTATGTTTCCTACAGTTAAATGACTTGAAAGTTGTTACATAAAACACCTGAAACAGGAATCCACTTCAAAACAAACTCCAAAATTACTTTTCGGGACATCAAACAGATTCCATGTTATCACAGTAATTTAATGAAGGGCAACCGGACACAAAGAAAGACCAGCAGATCCATTTTTGCCATATGAGTAACTGGGTGACAAAGCTGAGTGAATGTGGTTGAGTCACAGCCGTACTCTCTAACAGCTTTGTTTACCTGCCCTTACTGCTGCCACAATTAATGCAGCAGAGAAGTGGACGAACCAGGTACCCTTGGAACCAAGCACCCAGTCCAAGTACGCTGTCTGCTTTGTTCTGCCATGCATGTGGAAGCCTGCACTGATCTGCTGCTGCTTTTTTTAATTGTTGCTACAAAAGAGAGCAACTATGCTAAAATATGACCACTCATAACAGTGCAGAGGACAGTGGCACTCACAGAACCCGGAGGACCTCAAATTTCAGGAAGCTGTTTCAAACATGGAAGGGTGGAATTTGTTTTCCTTTTTGTTGTTGATGTTTTCAAATATCAAATAAAGCGACTGATTATAGTTACAATAACAGGATTTATTTAATGCATATGTGTGAAGATTTTATGCATTAAGATATGATCTCACAATCATTCTTTAAAACCGATCATAATAATGTTTAAAGGAACCTGGTTAAGCTTCATTTGTGTCCTTTTAGTCTTTGGCTTTAGTTTAAAGTTGAAATCCCATTCATTATCACATTGTTTAAATGTGATGAGTGTAACAGCCATACTTCATAATATTATTTATTTGTTTTCCTCTTGGGTCACACTGCAAACAGCTGATCACTTTGGTATTAATAATTTTTAGCTTGGAAAAAAAACTGTGCCAATAACATCTGTTAGTGTGAAGGTGAATTATCTGCACACAGCTTTGACTTCACTTTACAGTCAGACTGATGCTTTCAATAAGGAAATGATATGATGTGACATAAGAAAGAAAGAAAGAAAGAAAGAAGAAAGAAAGAAAGAAAGAAAGAAGAAAGAAAAGAAAAAGAAAGCACAGATAACAGTTTTACATAATTTAACATCTTGATTTACTTCTGGAAATGAAAAAAAAAATGCATCATAGTTAATTATGCCACAGTCTTCCTCCCTACCTCCAGTCTGTGGCCTTTACTGTAACTTTATAAGCTTAACGAAAAGCTGCATTGTGATATTTTAAGAATAACTTCTAAACTCTAATCCTATTACAATATGTTAAATTCTTCCTTTCTCCATTTTCCCGGCTGTCAGATTATGGTCAGCGCCCATTAAAGCCCATATTCTGTTTTTGGCACCCTATTAGCATCATTTCGTCCATCAAGCGACATTAATTGTGAATGAATGCAAACTCCTGCAGAAGAATACGGTCTTCAAGAGGTCTGTCACATACTTTCTCCACTTGGGAGGACCTTTAACCTACTTAGCTGAGGAACCGCACCGTTTCAAGTAGTGCAGCTGAAAGATATGCACCTGCCCGCTTTTTACTCTCACACTGCTCTGCGATTTAAGAGGAGAGAAAGTATTTGATCTAAATGGTACTACACTGACTGCAGGTGTGGAATTTCATCCACAAATCTCCACAAAAATTCAGCTTGTAGGCCAGGCACTGCAGAGATGTGGTTTGTGCGAAGAAGGAAAATAAGAACGCGTTTAATGTCAGTGTTTGTGTTTATTTATTAAACGATGTAATATTGTTATTTTATTCCGTGCGTACGAAATAAACATTTCAGTACTCTGGAGGAGACGATGTTCAGAGCCCAAATGATTTTTCCCCAGTATCCTTCATTTTAGAGAGCTAATAAATCTCTTACTGTTTGGCTGTAGAAGTATGTTTTCTTTTTCTTTTTTTCCTGTTGGCAGATCCTGATGAATTTTAAAGAAGTCTCTGGCTTCTTTTCAAATGAAATCTAATTATGTTTCTCCTTAAATTTAGAAATAAAGATCTCTGTCTTTAAGGTTCGGTGCGTGTCTGCGTTTTTTCTTCTTTTTTGGAATCTCGCCGCACCAAAGTGCGCCGTTCAAAAGTCCACCTTTTTCTTAGGAAACATGGCATCCCCGAGATTCTCGATTTTCTTTTAACTACAGTTTGGCTCACTAACAACGAATCACTAGAAATCTACGTGAGGTTCCCCAGACAATGGCAAAACAGATTCACGGGTCGCGCGTAAATTACGCACGGAAAATTGAGCCCATAATGATTCTCTTCATAGCTTAGATATAATTACGACACGTTTATTTCCAGTTTTAAAAAATTATTCAAACAAAAAATAAAAATAAAAAACAAAGAGAAAGTGGAAATCCCTTTCAGTGTTAATGTGTTTGAATTTCACTCGCATTAATATTACAGACAGAATTTGACGGGGTAAATTTTTGAGGTTGTAGGAGCTGCAGACCAAATCATTCTTGGTGTTTTCTGCACTTTGTGCTCGGCCGATGTGTGGTTGGGGTGACAGGTCAGGACCCTGGCCCTCCAGCCATCTCTCAGGGTATTGAACTAGCAACGAAGAGATGGAGAAAAGCACTTCAGTAAGCAGGCGCTTGAATCCATCTGTTGTGCTGAACTGATGGAGGCGATGATAACAAGAAAAAGGTTGTCTGCAGGATATAAACTCCATAAACAGGTTGTTATTAAGTTCTCTTTAACAGCACTGAAATGGTCCCATAAAAGCTTTCATATATATAGAAAATTGGTTAGCATGCTGCTATAGAGTCGCCGCTGTTTACTTGAACACCGCGATTTACTTCAGTAATCTCTAACATTAATACAGGAGATCATTCAGTCCCTGATGGCGAGCACACAGCTGTCTATAGACCAACACCACACTACACTGGCAGCATATAACATACTTTTGTTGGTCTTCAATAATAAAGCTTGTGAAATGTTTTGCACTCTGACTTTATGAGAAAGCTTTTCGTTTTCTTTATGGAGTAGAAGTTATTGCACATACACAACGGAACCCTGATCCCTTCAGCTAAATTTGGGAATGAATAGTATTAATCTTCGCCATACTGCCACCAATTTATTGATTACATTTACTGTGAAGAAAAGACTCAATGTAGACTAATTTATATGAATTAATTCTGATATTTCTCTGAACGCATCGTACCCGTTTGTTTTACGAAGCAAACGCCCGAAACAAAGCGCTGTCCAAAGATTATTGCTAAAAAAAATAAAATAGTTACAGGGTGACGATTTTAAGCTGTTTTCTCTCTTCTTTATTAACCAACCTTGGTTGGGCCTTCTTCACGGCTCCTTGGCGCGTTCCTTGCTGTGGCTCCGGCTGTGTTTGCAGCATCATCTTCACAGGATGTAAAAGTTCACTTCGATTGAAAACTATATTGATGTGAACCATAAGAGCCCATAAGAGTTGCATGCAGCCGACCAGCTCCAGATTTTTATGGGATCCTAATGTGGAGGGTTTGTGGACCGGGGTCCTGCTCTCTGACTCAGTAATCCACAAGGTTGAGAGGTTTGCCTCATTTACATAATGTTAGAGGTCTGGGCCGAGGCCTACTTTTCTTTTCTATTTGAAAAGACACCATGCTGCCGTTACCAAAAGAGTGGAAAAGGCGCACAGACGTCTGGACAAGTATGAATGCATTTTCAGGTAGGAAATATGACTTTAATTCTTTTTTTTTTTTTTTTTTTTTTTAAGAGGGTTAATTTACTCCAGTTCATGTTGGAACGGAAACACTTTTTAGGGAGATTCTTTATTTTACACCTGTTAGACCACCTTTTTTTTTTCCTTTCATTGTTTTTGTGACAGCTCCAGCTGACTTTGGAAGAGGCACGCACTGTTTTGTTTCCATGAAGAACAATAAAGCCCAAAACACTTCACATTAAACCCGCTGCGGAGCGCGCGCATCTGGCGGGAAAGAAAAATAAGAAATCCGGCTACGGAAATATGCAAGGGAAAAATAACTGATTACAATGAGGCGATCGACTTAACCGGAGATTGCTGTTCTTGATATGTCGCTATAATTGATGGCTGACCATGTCACATCTTCATTTACTCAATTAGGGTAGGCAGCTACTTGCTGCCATGCCATGGTAAATTACATTAGTGGCTTCATGCAGACGAGTGGTTCCTTCCTACAATAATGAAGACAGCAACACGTTTCATGTCTGGAAAATAACCTGCGAGCAGAGCACCTGTTCCCGCTGTTGTCTGCAGTAATATGGTGAAGAAATATTATCATTGTTATGAGGATATATTTTCCGAGAGTAGTGGCAAGTTATTAGCTGTAAGCTTCATGACGCATTTTTTTACAAATAAATGCCAAATTGGGGAAATGTATTAGCTGCTCTTCATTATTGCCATTTGTAGAAGCTCTTTTATCATTTGACCCTCTTGTTTTGTTCCTCTTCCTCTCATTCTTCCCCTGGCGCCAGCCAGTTTGCTCAGAGATTACAATGTCAGGTCAAGACTGCAAAGTGTCCTTAATGCATGCTGACCAGACTTGAGGGTTTGAGGCTTAAAATAGTGCGTAGAGTCTAATATAATTGTAGTTGTCCAGGAAGTGCGGGTATAAAACAGTCTTTTTTTTTCTTTTCTCCGTTGACCCTAAAATCGGCTGTTTGGAGTCGCATACTGTGTGATTAGTTTTGGAAAATATTATTTCTAAATTCAGTAAATGTACGTGTTTTCCTTGTCTGGATGCTGCGTAGTGACATACAATTTTAGACCCCCCTCCTTTTTTGTTTAGCTTTTTTTTTTATTATTTTGAACTTATTTGGACTTGTTCTTCTCTGCTGGGGTAAAATGATGCTTAAGAAGCATAAATGAGGCGGTCATACAACTTCATTGTGACTCTTTGATGATACTCGGTGGCCCTTATGTCTGTTCAAAGTGCTCTCAAAGTTTCTAGAAAGAGTGGAATTCCCTACTGACGCAAAATAGTCATCTGTGGTCAGATCAGCTGATGTGCGGAACATAATGGGATATTCTCAGCTGCATATAGCTGTTAGAAACATAGAATCGTGAATATGCTGCGTAGTTTTATTCACGTATACAAGTTACTATAAAGCAAAGTGTATTTTCATGAATTATTTCTCGGAAATGTCAATGACTATTGTTTGCTGGTTTAGGAGTTTTGCTCCGCCCCCTGTGTTTGTCGTAAACCTGGCTCCTGGCTCCAATAAACCCGGGCTAAGAACGCCCTGGGCTCGCCTCCTTCTCCAAGGCGATCAATAGGATCTCAGGCGCACTACAAGCACTCTCTTACGTAGACATCCACCAAGGAGAGAGCCGATACAACAACACGGTTGATCTGCTCAAACACAAAAATCTACCTGCTTTCTGAATCATGTCGTTGAGCCCAAAGCACACAACGCCTTTTTCAGTGACAGATATTTTGAGTCCAATCGAGGAGACCTACAAGAAGTTTAGTGGCATGGACGGCGCAGGGAACCTAACCTCTCCACTGGGAGCCTACCGACAGCCTCAGGTGTCTCAGACCGGCATGCAGCAGCACTCCATGGGCCATAACGCCACGGTGGCCACCACTTACCACATGCCGCACAGCGTCTCCCAGTTCTCCCACAGCGCAATGGGAGGATACTGCAATGGAAGCATTGGCAACATGGGAGATCTTCCGTCGTACCAGGAAAGCATGCGGAATAGTGCAGCAGCAACAGGGTGGTACAGCGCCAACCCTGATCCGAGATACTCCACAAGTGAGTTCGTTTCTCCTTTTACGCACTTTTCAGCTTTTTTCTTTTCTTCTTTTTTTATTGTTATTTTTTTGTTTGCTGTAAAACCATAAATACATTTCAGGAATGACTGATGAAAACGAACATGACTAACTTGTAGGTTTTTGTTTATGTACAGTGATAAAAAAAAATAGTAATAAAAAAGTTAATGCATATTTTACGAAATCTTTAATTTTAAATGATTGTTTCTGCTGATTAAACCGAAAAGGAGATCATTCTTTGGCTCAGTCTGGCTCGACTTTGTTTTTATTTTTTATTTTAATGTTTAGAATAAAAAAGTATTTTAAAACAAAAATTGGATTATTATTATTATTATTATTATTATTATTATTATTATTATTATTATTATTATTATTATTATTATTATTATTATTATTATATGTTTTGGTTTGTTTATGTTTTACAACTTCACTAATATTTTGTCAGCCAATAATCAAGAAAGACTACTTCAGGCGAAATAGTGTTCTCCTCTTCTGTTTATTGAACGCATGTATATGTATGTATATTTTTAAGTTTCTAGATTCATGGGACCTTCCACAGGTATGAACATGACTGGAATGGGGAGTCTAACAGGAATGGCGGACGCCACCAAAGCCATGCCGGCTCTCCACGCTGCGCCCAGGAGGAAACGGCGCGTCCTGTTCTCACAGGCTCAGGTCTACGAGCTCGAGAGGAGGTTTAAGCAACAGAAGTACCTGTCTGCGCCTGAAAGGGAGCACCTGGCCAGTATGATACACCTGACGCCGACTCAGGTGAAGATCTGGTTTCAGAACCACCGGTACAAGATGAAACGCCAGGCCAAGGACAAGGCAGCGCAACAGATGCAGCAGCAGCAACAGGACGGTTCTCTGTGCCAACAGCAGGCACAGTCTCCCAGGCGCGTAGCCGTGCCTGTTCTGGTGAAGGACGGTAAACCATGTCAGAACGGCTCAAATACGCCAACGCCGAACCAGCAACAGGTACAACAGAACCAACAGCAAAGCCAGCAACAGAGCGGAACTGGAGTTGTGCTCGCATCCTCCACCAGCAGCCTAACCCAGCATCAAAGCCAGCAGCAGGTGAACACTTTGGAGCTGGAAGAAATGTCGCCCAGCCCTCCCTCACTGCACAGCCAGCTCAACATGGCCCAGATAGACACATCTGCTGTAGATTACACCAGTAACATGGTCAGCTCAAACCTCCTCTACGGCAGAACGTGGTAGGACCTAATACCGTACTGTCACTTTCCACTTTTTTATGTGAACCTGCGGATGAGCCCATGCAAAAGCAAAACAACACTGATATATATATATATATATATATATATATATATATATATATATATATATATATATATATATATATATATATATATATATATATATATATATATATATATATTCGCTGAGGGCTTAAAATGGGGCCCTGGAGGGTGTTGAAGTGGGCAAGGCGCACAGAGGCGCACCAGCTGATCAGGGCACATTTTCTTGACATCTCTGACAGGGGAGTCTATTTTTGAACTTTGCAGAAATGGCCGCCCTTGAAAGCAATTATGTCGTTTCTGGACCTTTTGTAATCCATGTTTTGGACCTTCCTCATGATGTTTGAAACGTAGTCTATGTTGATGAAACAAAAAGGAATGCTGCTTCACTTGAGTTCGGACTGGGGGTGAAGGTGGGATCAGGTTCGAAGTACACTAAACCACCACTCCTTATTTGCGGTGATAACCTGGTATTTTATCATATTAATATTGTAAACTAATGTATTCATTTAGACTTATTGAATAAAGTAGGGACTTGTATATTTGGCTAACACACAAGAATGCGTTTAACTGTATAATAATCGTTATTGCGTCCACTTTTATGTTTTCTTTATTCTTTTGTAAGTTAAAAAGGAACAAATGCGTGATGGCTGCTGTATATGTTTCAAAACCAATTGAACGTTAACAATAAATAACTTGAAGTGTGAGAGCTATTCCTGAACAAGTAATTTTTTAAAAGGCATCTGTTTTGGAGTGCATTTTCATTATGTTGTGATTGAGACCAAATTGAGCTGGAAAGCAAGGTCGATGAGGGAGCCAGCATTGTTCAGGTGACATTTTGGAGGGCTGCCTTTCATGGGAAACGTCTGCAAGAGTCTGAGACCGGGAAATCACCCTTTTTTAAAACCGCTAACACTTTTTAGAAGCCTCAATATTGGCATTAATTCATGCCTCAGTGCATTATTAGACATTTGTTTTCTCTCCTTTAAATCAACTCAACTATTCATTCATTTTGATCTTACTCTTTTTAATAAGCCCTGGCCTTCGTTTTGCAGCTGTGTAATTGGCCAATTTTATTGTGAATGCATGCGTCTATAGAATGCACAATGATGACCATTTTTTGGAAATAACAGGAATATTATAAATAGGTGTATTATGTAAAAGAACTGGATACATGCCTCACAATATTATTATTATGTGGCATTACAGTTAATGACAGTAATCATAGGACAGCTATTATTATTATTATTTTTATTATAATTATAAATTATTATTATTATTATTATTAGTGTAAAATCAAACAGAAGGAACAAGAAACATGATTCTTAATTTTCTCATGTTTTATATTTTCAGAATAATTCGCATTTGTTTTACAATTATTCAAAACTTAAAACAAACAAAAAAGTTTAAAAATTTTTTTTTACTAGAAAAAAGTATTGTAGTCTAAACAGGAAAGTTTACTGCAAATCGTGAAGTTTGGGGAATCATTCTGAGGACTGGCAGAAAGCATGCTGAGGATAATTCTTTATTATCTAAATTATTGGTCATTAATATTTAGCTAACTCAGAATTAAATGTAATTTATGTGCAACAAATTTCCTTTTGTAATAACTGCCCTCTCTCTGTTTGACAACCAGCACAGGAACCTAAAGATAGATGAGGAGTGCTCCCAAAGCTCATGCAAACACTGCAAGCTGCTGTGTACTCTCTACTTGCTGCTGCTGTGATTAATTAAATATCACTGATATCTACATTTATTCCTAAAGCACTGAATGTGTTGTTCAGTGCATTAGGAATAAATGGAGTAAACATACTCAAACATATTCAATATTTCATGTTATTCACACACACATGCGCTCACATCTGGCCACACACGGAGACGCACAGACTGGCCCCGCTCTGTTTAATCTCTGTCGAAGGTGAACGATTTGTGCAAACAAATTCCAAAGTTTTTAAGGTCATCACTTAGCGTCATTGTCGGCTCCCCTCTGCTTCTGTCCTCCAAAAGCTTTTTCTACACCAGCGGCTGCTGATAATAGAAAGTAACATTTCATTTCCTGTGGTCATTTAAACACGTTCGGAAATTACTTCTCAATCCCCTTGCTGATCACACCCTGTGATGATGATGAATGCTATCAGTGTATATCAGTGGAGACCTTGGAGAGCCTCCATTTTCAACCCCTTCACATACCTGGCAGCTGTATGTATATGTGCTATCATCCCCACACTTGAAGGAAGCGCCAGAGCCAATATGCACCTGACATTTGGAATTGAGCATGCCAACTCCATCAGAAAGGAGTTTGATAAGAGCATTAGAAAGAGAAATGCATTCCACAATATACACTGTGATGCTGCAAGATGCTTCTGATAGATTTTGTCTCTAAATTGAGGGTATGAATGAGCTGTCAACAGAGCTTTTGATGGTGGACCACATGAAATGAAAGTGGAGGTGAAGCCATTCTTTTCTCTTTTCAATAGCCATAGTTATGGCGCACTAATAGGCTATGCTTGGTAATCACTGGCTATTGTGCCTGTTGCTTCTCTCAGTTTATTGGGGGTGGGGGTGTGGGGGGTACCTCTCTTTGTAAGGATATATGAGACAGGCTGGGCACTGTAATTGGTGCTGGCATCATCATTTCTATGTGGAAAGTTTGTGAAGCGGCAGATGCCACAGTGCACTGTTACTTCTGTGCACGTGGTTGTAGAACCAGCTTAAGGCTCACTGTGCTAACAACACGCACATTTGCACTTGCACACGTGCACACACACACACACACACACACACACACACACACACACACACACACACACACACACACACACACACACACAGTTCCCATTTACATACACAAACAAAGCAACTGAATAAGTCAGACATTCTGCAAAATTTCCATCATGGCTGGAAGGGGTCCATCACTGCTTCAGTGTCGTGTTAGCACAAAGCATGAAGTGGAGGATATTATATTTCATGGATGTAAAGAATTTTTTAGACTATTCGTCTCAGGTAATTGCAGGTTGCACTGCATAATGTGGATGTGGAAGGAGTCTAGCTCCAGTCTCTGTAACCCCTCCACCCTCCCCCTGCCCAACTCCCTTCCTCCCCATTATTCTACTTAATATGTCAGAAGGTCTGATCGCAGAGAAACCTTTTCAAGTCCTATTGATGTGTTCCTCAATTGACCATGGCGACCTAGCAACCTAGAGCGCGCTAATTGGCAAAGGCTTAACATGATTGGCTGCATAGTTTACACAGGAACATGGGCCTAACATAAAACTACATCACGCACAAGCGAGTGTTTGTTTTTATTTTCTTTTTAGTTTGGCTGGAAAAATCTGAAGGAAAATCGTTCCAATTTTGTTAGTCTTAACAAAAATGTAATATTCCAAGTATAGCAGTGGATAACTCACGATTTTTACTGAAACACACTCGTATTTTGTTTGGTAGGATAAATGTAGAGTTTATAGAAATATGTAAATCATGATATTGATTCAGTAGGACTGTGGGAGCACAGTGAGCATGCTCCAGCAAGTGTAACCTCCTCCTCCATTCCCCTTTTTTAGAAATACTCCTCAAATCTTATGCAAAATGATTAGGAGAAGCGGGCTCCACTTTTTCATTTCCCTGAAAGAATGACTGCATTGAATTGGCAGGTTCTGAGACGCACAGAGCAAGATTTTAATTAGTGTATTGCCCTCTTATTCTGCCAAGGAGAGACAGTCTTTTTCTTCTCTGCGACAAACCTGTGCCCGCCTGATTTGTTTGGTTTTAGCAGAATGAGTCACTGAAGGCTGGACGTCTTTGCCCCACAAAGCAAAAAGTTCTGTGATCCCAGCCTTTTTCAAACGGGATAAAAAAAATTCATCTTCCTACAGAGTGGGAAAAACAACATTTCAAGTAGGTCACAGGACTCTGAAAGCATTTCTCACTCTAATAGATTTTCATGAAATTAACTACATGAAACCATATTTTTATCAGTGCCTTTGGTTTGACAATAACATCAAACTCCAGCACGCACACACACACACACACACACACACACACACACACACACACACACGATTATTTCTATTCCTGACATAATTCCATTGGTTACTATGAATAACATGTTAGTAATATTAGGCACTGCAGGACCAAAGGAAAGACTATTCAGGACTGTCTATAAGGGGGGGTGCAGCGGTTGAAGAACCTGGTTTGGTGTGTGTGTGTGTGTGTGTGTGTGTGTGTATGTTGGGGGGGGGCATCCCTTATTAGAAAACCATGTCACATTCTCTCTGTGCTGACCAGACTCGCTACACTGCCAGTAATCCCCCCTCCAAGTCCCGCTATGCATGTTATTCAGTTCTCTCATAAGTAGTTAGAGAAACTGTTTTCAGTTGCCACTAATAGCCACTGACCTCCAGTGACACAGGCCAACAATAGGTTTGTCAGGCCTGAAACGCACAACTAAAGAAGCTGATTAGAAACTCAAGAGGTTTGAAGCAAGAATCAATGGCTGCTCTGTCCTACCACAGTGCTTCCAGCATGGTGCTGATGATTGTGCGACCTCCATTAGTTATGCCTCATTAAGTCCCACAAACTCTTCTCTAAGAAAATGTGTTTTTAGCCAGTTCTGAAATCTATTACGGTCGTGAATCCCACACTGATTCTGTTCAGGCAGGAGAGGCTGGAGGAAGGCCTTCATAACTTTTTGAGATATGTATGAAAACCTTTGACCTTCACTCAGTTTGTGTGTCCTTTAGCTCCTTTAATAAGAATAGGTTTTTACCCCAAATTAAACATTCCCGCGTTTATATTTTTCTTTTTTTAAATGCCTCACCTAATTCTTTGGTTTTGCATTCATAACATGCTGTAATTACATGCAGGCCTTTGTATAGTTTCAGGGTATTATACATCATATTGGTGTCATTTAAATGTAGCACAGAGCCAAGAAATTTAGTTTATCTTTATTAAGGCCAAAGTAATAAATAAATACAAATCTGTCTCCAATCCAAAACTGCTGAAGGTTTAATTTTATGTTTGTGTTTATTTTTTTCCTCCTTTTGTTTTTTGATGGCATCATTTTGCTGATAAACATTTTGTGTAATCTTCTGTGTTTCTGTTTCCTCGAGCCAATTCTTTAAGGATGAATGAATGAATTACATCTAAGATCTTCATCTTTTTAATACTGTGAGCCTCCAGTTTTCAATGAGTGGAAAAGAGAGGATATTATGGACCATCCGTATTTTTTCTTTTTAATTTGTTTTAGAGATGTAGCACCCGAGCTTTGTGTTTGTCTGTATGCATGGGAAAAATAAAGTACTTTTCAAAAACAGTGAGATAAACTGGGCCAGAGACTCACGGCTATAAACACGAAGAGCTCTGTCAGCCATTCAAAGGGCACCTGTCTGCCTTTATGCCTGTTCTGACCAGACATGATATAATTTTACTCCATCCTTGGAATGGGTTTCAATCTATACAAAACAGCAAAACAGAAGCTTTTTTAATCATGGCCTCCATATACGTAATGAGCTGGTGTGTTTTTATTGTTCAGAAATATGAAAAAGACACATTCACAGGACAAAAGAGTTCACCTCCATCCTTCCAAACACTCCTCTTTACTTTTGAACCAGCGAGCACTTTTCTCCCAGCTCACCGTTGCCACGGTAATGGCCAGCTGCCAGTCTGCGGATTACTGGTTAATAGGGCCAGGGCTGAAGAGCAGTTCAATGAAGGTAAGCAATGGATAAGATCGGTGTGTTGGCTACGGGAAAGTCATTTGTATTATATGTAAAAGTATTTTATTCGCTTCATTTCTTTTAACTGTGTCATTTCTTTTTATTGACACAGTTTAATGTGACAGTCAAATCAGCGGATTGGGATATAAAGTCAGCCAGACACTTGATTGGGGGCAATGGTTCAACAGTAAACAGGCACACACACACACAAACACACACATTGACATGAATGACAAAAGACAACGGATACAGCTATCACTCAAGCTATGTGTCAAATTAAGCCCAGAAGGACATAATCATTTCTTCAAATATAGCATTCGGTAATCTGCCCCCTCCAAAACACGCCGGAGTCTCAATATAACTGTCCCAGAGGGCCACGGGGGCCAAGCAGGACCACCCACTTTCTTTTCAATTATCATCTTGCAGCAACCTGCCTCCTCTCCAGCATTCAGCAGGAGACACTGACTGCTCTCCAGAGGGAATTACAATTAAACCACTGGCTGTCCCTCGAATAAACTTCCAGACTGTAGCTGACAGTCTCAACTCTGCGAGCACGTGACCCCGAGGACAAACAGGATTACGCCCCAAATCCCGTGTTGCTCTCCTCTCTCCTCTCTTCCCCTTGAGCTGCTGTGGTCCGAAGGTCTCAGGGTGGCAACAAGGAAGGAGAATGTGTGTGTGTGTGTGTGTGTGTGTGTGTGTGTGTGTGTGTGTGTGTGTGTGTGTGTGGGGCGGGGGGGGGGGCATTTCCTTTGAATTCTGCTTTTTTTAATCACAAAAGTATTTGTGAGGTGGATAAAGCTTATGCAAAAAAAAAAGAAAAAATTCTTTGACTTAGATTTAACCTCCTGAGACCTGAGCTCCTGTTTGCAATGCAGTTTCAGTTTCTCCTAGATCCCTGTGATTAGATGGACCTGATATGTATATAAAATAAGCTTCCTCTTTGAACAAGAAGTTGTATTTTGTTACATGGTTGCTACATACTTTTGTGAGGAAAAAAGAAGTCATCAGATGTGGACACTGGGATTATTTTATAGCATAACACAACAAAAACAACCTGACTTAACAAAGGATAAAACACTCCTGAGCACAATGAAGTATAAGGTGCAGCAAAGCCAAAATGTAATGTCCCCATATGTGGACACAGGGTCTCAGGAGGTTAAGGAAGTTCTTTAGTTAAATCTAAAAAAAGGAGTTATGAGGCAAATCTACTGCATCACTGGATGACTACCAGGACAGGGCAGTGTTAAAAAAATATACAATCCAAGTACAAACTATCCAATATTTTGGGCATGAAAACGAGCTGTAAAACAGAAAAATCTGGAAGTATTGAAGGCTTCAGATATAAATATCATCACTGGTCAGGGACACGGACATTAAGCTCGATGTCAACCCCCAAATGTATGTTTGTTTTCACGTTACAGATAATATGTGCCATTTCTGTCTGAGGAGACTGTTACTCTGGTTACAAATGTATGGCACTGAGCTCAATGTGATTTAACAGGACAGATTTTTTAATTTAAAAAATATATTTATATTTAACTTCTTCCATTTTTTGGCTTTGAAATGTTGAACCTAGCATTTTAAACAATCCCTCCTGACATTGTTATTAATACAGTTAAACAAAGAGAGGAGTCTGTTATTATTTACTTACAGCTTGCTTCTTTTGTGTATTGTGTGTTCATTAAAACCTCATCAGTGCTAATAACCATCACACTGAGAATTTCTCTCAGGGACACCAAGCAGGGCACAAACAGCCGTGTCTCAGATGGGAGTCACACTGGCCGGTGGATCTGGAGTGTTTATTTGCCCTGCTGTAGCCAGCTGGTCATACGAAGGCACAGAAAGGGTACATTGACTCCACCCTGCAGGGGGTAGCGGGACAGCAAAAGGGAAATGGGACTCTTTTTCAACAACCCACTCCACAGTGCAGCACACCCAATCAAAGAGCCCCCAGGCGCTTTTGTGGGGGTGGTGAGTGGACAGGCAAAGGAGGGAGGGACAGTTGGGGGGTGAGTTTTGGGCTGCCAACCCCTCCTCCTGCTGCTGCTGTCCTGCCTGTGCAGCCAGCCACACTTCACATCTAATTAGCGGTCAGATCCACTGGCCCCTAATCAGCAGGACATGTTAAAACTGCCCTAATCAGGCCTAATCCTGGCTTTGTGTCATACACACACACACACACACACACACACACACACACACACACACACACACACACACACACACACACACACACACACACCCCTGCTCTGCAGTATTGATTGATGCATCATTTGGGGATTTGGTGGTCAATACACTGCAGTCTGCACTGAGCTGTGGGTTTGAGCTTCACATGATGTCATCTAATGAAAAAAAAGTCCTAACCAATAAAAGTAAAGCTGGCGTGTGTGACATCACACATTCATCAAGAGTTTCAGAGCACCGAAGTCACACTTTCTTAATAAGTTTGATCAAACTGAAAGTCACATGAAATTACAGGTAACTGATTCAAATATCTGAGTGAAATGATGTGTTTCTGTTAGATAACTCATTTTCCTCGTGCTGAGGAAAAACTGCCTTTTTTCTATGAATTGTATGATGGAAGGTTTCCAAGGTCTGAATGTCTTTGAGCTCTGGGCTTTATAGGATATGTACTTTATTCTGAAGATCCTTCACCTAATACCCTGAGATGTTTTTATGTATTCTGTACTGTAACGTAAATAAAAACGTAATCTCCCTTTAAATGAAAATGAATGATTCTTTTCCCGTTCACGTTGGATGGACTGACGTTTTACAGTGTGCAGTGCATCGTTCATCAGCTCTGTGTTTAAATATCTTCTACTAGCTTACTTATCTCTTTAAACTGCTTAAACTACTAAAACTGTGTTTCTAAATGCCGTCACTAATTATTCAAATGATTGAGCTGGTAATTTTGTTTGTTAGTAATTTATCACTTATCGCAGTCTTTTAGCCATTAACTGGACCATGGTGCTAATTAGACTCTAATGCAAAGACACTCAAAGATAGATGTGAATAATGATGTTCTGAAGTGAAGATGTTTTTTCTTCCTTATGCAGATTTTTCTGCAGTCATTCATGAGTATTCCCGGGTGCTAAAGAAGACAGGAGGGAAACACAACAGTGACTTAAATGCAACTGCAAAAAGAAATATTTTAGAAAGCGTACAGTAGTTTCATGTGTATTTGTTTCTGTGTTGCCTGGTCTTTTACCACCGCTGACATCAGTCCCTTTTCATCTGCATCTAAATGGCGTTGGCTCTATTTGCTTGATTCAGTCAATTCAGAGAGTACTTAAGAAACTTTAGGAGGAAAAAATGAGGTCGTCAACAGTAACAGTATGGATCCAAGTGCTGAGCTGTGGAGAATGGATTAGGTAATTACCATACTTTCCAGTGATATAAGGCCATAAATTAAAATCTCCAACAACTTCTCAAGTGACAACTCATCTAATCAGGGGGACAATCATAGAGAGGCCATGCTGTTTACTGATTGCTCTAATCAAAAATGGCTTCTTCAAACACAGCTAATTGGTCAGTTTACTCACGGAACGGGAAGGCAAATGCAGAGGGGCTGCTGTCGTGATTTGAAGGACCCAAATATCTCCCATTTGCATTGAGTGCCACCAGAATACACTTGACTCCCACAAGTTATCAGCAAACCAGACAATTATTCATCAGGCACAAATTGGCACATCAAAGTCAAATCAGAGAATTACCGTCAGGAAGACCCCAAAGCAAGAGCCGAGAGAGGAAGGTGGCCTTTGATTGACCGCGTTGCCCTTCGCCCAATCTGTCAGCCTAAGCCGTCGAGTTCAGCGGCTGCCAGGAGGCTGCAGCACAGCTAAAGTCACATAACAGCTGAAGCTGAAAATAATAACAGGAAGAAACAGGAAGTAAAGGTCAAATCTTTAGTATTTGGTTTCTCTTTGTGTGTGTGTGTCAGCTATGAAGATGATCAAACTGTAAATCAGACTCAAAATGAAAGTTTTTATTGCCTTTAGGGAGGGAAAAACAGCTAATAAACATCTTTTAATTTTCTTAATCATTAATCCAGATTATCCCAGTGGTCAGAGGGCCGAAAAGGTGCAGCTCCGTCACAGGAACAAATTTACAATCAACCTAAATTTACAAAAATTTACAATCAACCTAAAATTCTACAGAACATGCAGCAAAGTCTGGCAGCTCTGATCTTTACTCAAACTTTATTTTTTTGTTGCATTTTTATCAATGCCTTTTTAAGTTATTCTTATTCTTAACGTGTCTTTGGACTCTGGGAGGCAGCCATTTATCACCGAGCTTCATGTGAAAACATGTAAGAACACACTGGAAAAACTAGAGTCTCACAGGTGAGGTTCACTCACACTGCTGAGTTTCTAACACATGATCATGTATGAGCTGCTGTGCTGGGATTTAAAGTAGCCAAAAGATCCCCAATACTGAGTAAAGAAAGATTAATTAAAGGTTCTAATTCTGCATACATTCTTCTACTCTACTCGACTCTACTCTACTCTACTCTACTCTAGGCTGCTGAGAGTTTCCACTGAAAACTGGGTTTTTTTGTTGTTTGTGTGGTTTGAATTCTTGGTTTTAGCGTTATTTAAGTTTTATATTTGTTGAATTTTTAGATTTCTGATTCTATTTCTTTATTATTCTAATAGTGAATTCTATTTTTGGATTCTATTTAACCGAGTCTTTAAATCCTGTTTCATACTGTATGGTTATCCTAGTTTCAGTTGTGAGAGTCTGTGTTTTGGTTCCTGTTTCCTTGTTTCCTTCCCTCTCCGACTCTATCAGCTAATAAAGGCTCGCTTGTTGTGCAGTCTCCAGCATCATGCAGCATCCTTTGAGTCCTCACCTCTCCATTGCTACTCTTCATGACGGGGTTAACCAACAGGGCACAGACGAGAATCACTCATACCACTCTGCAATTTTCCAACCAGGCATTTTACCCAGCAGGCTCAGACTTCCCCCATCTTTAGGCTGCCATTACTCCAGGCTTAAACAGGACTTCACTGACATACAACATTTGACTTGTTGCTAAACGCACAATAAGCATTTTAGAAAACATTGTAGTCATTTTACTTATTTCACCCAATCTTTACCCCAAACTGGAGATCAGCTGCTGACAGATTAATCCCAGATTTCTGTTTATTATGCAGTAACAGTCTGTAACCCCAAGGAGCATCTGTGGAGGACTGCTAAGCTGACCTTTCTTCTCAAAACCTTTAATTTTGTCATTTATTTGTCTTATCTTCTCAGCAATGATTAAATCACAACAGCGGTCACTATTTGATTATCTAGAATCATTAAAACTATTATAACTGCTGCCAATATCACTCGAAAAGTGACGAGCAGGAGCCACAGGATGTCAGCAACATCCAGCAACTTAATTCAGTTCAATTCAATTTTATTTATAAAGCGCCAAATCCCAACAAACAGTCGCCTCAAAGTCCGTTATATTATGAGGTAAAGACCCTACAATAATACAGAGAAAACCCAACAGTCAAAACGACCCCCTATGAGCAGCACTTGGTGACAGTGGGAAGGAAAAACTCCCTTTAACAGGAAGAAACCTCCAGCAGAACCAGGCTCAGGGAGGGGGGGGCATCTGCTGGGACCAGTTGGGGCTGAGGGGAGAGAGAGAGAGCCGAGACAGGTAGACATGCCTAGTGGGTGGATCCCAGGTAAAACTTTACTAAACTTTGAGGTGAAGAATTGTAGCAACCACCAATGAGAGTGAGGGACACTGCTGATTGACATCTGAGGGTGTGGTGAATTTATTAGAGGGTTATGCTCATAAGTTTGTCTTTCAACTTGCCTGCGATTGTGGAGACCCCCCCCCCCATCTCTGTAGGTCCGACCATATCCACATGGAGTGCAATGATATCAGTCCTAGCCAGAGTATAGACAGTTAAGAGATGGATGGAGCCACTGTGATATCAGACACTGATCAGTGACGTCTCACCATGAACCTCAGAGCTTTTGCCAGTATCATCTTAGTGTTTTTAAAACTGCACCTGAAGAAGAAGGGCTGGAAACAAGGACATCCCACACTCACGGGCCAGTGACATGTGATGGACAAGCCCTTAGTAAATAACCGTGTCCTGGATAACCCTCCGTTCTGACTCTAAAAATGATGCTAATTTAGAACACAAACTTCATTTTTATTTTAGTCTGTTTGACCTGAAACTAGCAACTGAGCCCATAAAGTCATCAGGAAAGCATTTACTGAGGTCAGAGAGCAGAAGCTGCAGGCTGTTCTCCATAAACTTCTATACAACCACAAGCCTTTCTGCAACCTACTGAGCATGACAGTTACAGCAGGTTTGATGCTTCTGTGCTGGTTTCACTGTTCAGACACTAAAATTGCTTCCGTGGTTTATACTGTCTGTGAGCCAGTACTAAATAACATAAAAATAACTACTAATTACTGGAATAACTACAAATACTAAAACTTCCCTCAGTAAAACCAGTGCACAGCTTTTTTGGAAAGGCGGCTAATACAATTAACAGCATAGCAGGAAATATTATTTGTCATATAATTACAAAAAACAAAGAAAAACCACCAGTGCATTTGTTATGAATGGGGAATAATAATGAAACAATGGGGAAGTAAAGTGTAGAAACTCAAACTGTTTGTGTTGTATATTTTAGTCATGTAGGTGGCCGTGGGAGTCCACAGAGACTGACTCAGTTTTGGATTTTGCCTCAAGTGGCTCCTTGAGGAAGTGAGGTTTTTGGGTGGGTTCACCTTTGCACTCATTAAAGCTTTCATTTAGTTACAGATTATTGCCTAACAAAGAACCAAAACTATAAAGAATTTATTTTTATTTTTTTAACATTAATAGTTTCTATGTAAAGGGTGCATATGGCCTTTTCTGGCCACCCTCATGTAAAACACTGACTTATCTAAATAGGAGTGTTAAGTACTTATTCCTGGGCTCAAGGCTTCCTAAACATATCACAGAAACCCACCTTTCCAATTTTGAAAAAGTTTTATGTCTTTCTAATTTGTCTGAAATGACTCATACTTCCATCACATTTCACATCGATGCAGCCAAAATTGGGCAGAGGTGTACTGTTTGATGAAAAGATGCTGTGACCAATCAGACATACAAATGTAAGGTTTGTCAACAGGCTCAGTAGACGTGCTAAAACATAATAAGGACTGTGGACTGTGAACAGCTGTTTCAAAGCGTCAGGTCTCACATGTATACTGACATAACCTCCATCAGGAGTGACATCTTCAGGTCAGGGGTTTCCCTCTTCTCTCTGTAGGCTTAATCTTACTTTTACCATATTTGATTTTTGGTTTGACACACACAAAATGATCTTGCATTTCAGGTCCATTGCTAACATTTTCAAAATTCTGTATGATTTAAGTTATTCTGCAGTATTTAAATAACAGGGGGGACATGCACAATGCACAGGGAAACTTTACACATTAAATTAACTAAACTATAACCTGTTTATGGTGTCTCTGATTATACAGAGATGACTTTTACATTATTGTTCCACCTATTTTCACTTTGTCAAAATATTTTGTATTTCCAGCTGCAGATAGGAAATGGTTATATCTATAAGTGAAAATGCTAATTTTCTAATTTTCTATGGCCTATATAAAAAAAGACTTTGTATACTGTAATATCATGGCTCTGCATACTAAGGCCATGAAACTCTTATTGCGTTTGCATTTGTAATGAGATTTGTCTGTGTGGAAATAAATCACAGTAATAATTTACTTAGTAATTTGCCATAAATAGTAATAAATTAACTATGAAATTAAATATTCCCACTTCAAATCAGTTCTCTTTAAAATAATTTGTCAAATTTAAATCACAGGGAGCGACTCACGAGTTGTTTTTTTTTAAGGAAAACAATCTGTTTTGAACAAAGGAGATACGAGAAATGAAATATTCACTTCCTGCTAAAATTTGGATTTGTCAGTGCAGAGATGGGATCATTAATAACTGTCTTAGTGCCATATTCAGGTATTTATTGGGTTTGTGTCTTGAATAAAAGAGGGACAGTAACTTCATTAGTCATATAAAACAGATTGAACCCTCTGTTTGAAGTTAAATCAGTGAGCTGCACAGGCCAAATAGTTCTGCTTCTAGGGTCTCCTCTCAGCTACACATGCCTGGAAAACCTCCACAGGAAGGACCCAAGTTCGAAGCTACATCAGCCGTGAAAGAGCACAGGCTCTACCCCGAGTACCTGTATATGTGCACGCTCCTAATCCTATCTCTAAGGATGAGCCCAGTGAGCCCACAAAGGAAACTTATTTCAGCTGTGCGCATCAGTGATTTTATACTTTTGGTCAATTCAATTCAATTCAATTCAATTCAATTCAATTCAATTCAATTCAATTCAATTCAATTCAATTTTCAATTCAGTTGTATTTACATAGCACCAAATCCCAACAACAGTCACCTCAAGGTGCTTTATATTGTAATCTAAAGACCCTACAATAATACAGAGGAAACTCCAACAATCAGACAACCCCCTATGAGCAGCACTTGGTGACAGTGGGAAGGAAAAACTCCCTTTAACAGGAAGAAACCTCAGATGGATCCAGGCTCAGGGAGGGGCAGTCATCTGCTGGGACCAGTTTGGGGTGAGGGGAAAAGAAGAGAGGAGAGGAAGATGAGACGAAAAACTCACAATAATAACCTCACAATAATAACAGGGTGGTGTGTAAAGGGTTCAGGGTCACCTGATCCAGTCTATATACTTATACTTATACTTATACAAGCTTATACTATAAGCTTGATAAACAGAAAGGACATTTTTAAGCCTCATCTGAAATGTTTTAGAGTTTCTTAAAGATTCTGGATTTAACAGGGAGCCAATGAAGAGAAGCCAATATGGGAGAAATCTGCTCTCTCTTTCTAGTCCCTGTCAGTACTCTAGCTGCAGCATTTTGGATCAGCTGAAGGCTTTTCAGGGAGCTTTTAGGACAGCCTGATAATAATGAATTACAATAGTCCAGCCTAAAACTAATAAACTCAGCTGCAAACTGCTCTGCTGCATGCTGAAATCAGCTCATACAGCCCATTATCTTTGCTGGGATGGTGGCAGAATACTTAATATAAAACAGAAATGCATGGAGCTAGAGTTTACATTCCCAATTTCCCCTGTCTCATTTCTAGCTGCTCCTCTGCCTTTGAATATTGAATCCATAGCGCTGAACTTGAATCTGGTCATTCTAGTCATTAGATTAAGATTTGGGTTCAGTTTAGAGAATGCATAAGGATATATACATTTTCCCCAGTAATGTTTAATCGTCTTTTTTACACCATTTCAATTGATTCAGCTTTTAGAAGCTGCCACAGGAGCAGCCTGGTCTGTTTCAAAGGTCTTTTCTCAGATGGAGGCTTCATGTCCTTCACATAATTGTGTCAAGAGCACAATTCTGACTATTGTAGATACCTTCATGTCTGTAGTTTTGCTTTTAAACACTTTCCAAATTATCCTCATTCACCAACTAAGGACCTTAGTTATTAATGTCAATCCATGTAACCAAGACACCATCTTGAAAATATGTTTACCCAGAATAGTCACTCTTATTCATGGGAGAATGTCAGGACTGCCTGGGCAGAAGATATCAGAGTCTAGAACATCATTTTATGAATACACTCCAGCTCAAAATAGTTACTTGACTGCTTTACTCCAACAATAAACTGGCAAAATTATATCACAATGTAACTAATTATCCCAGGTGTCAATTTTCCCAGGTTCACTGGGACACATGTTCTGCATCTGTCCATTGCTATTTAATTTTTGGACATCACTCCCTCCAGAGTGTGGTATAACAATTCACCCTGACACATTTACAGTCATCTTTGGTGTGGCTGAGACTGATGTGTTTTCTTGGCTTCATTAAAATTCAATCGCTTACGCATCACTCCTTCCCCACCATCAGAGACTGGGAAGGAGTCCCCTGAGCTACACCCACTGGAGCTGAGATGTGACGGTGAGTTTAGAGCTGGAGAAAGTCAGATACAGGGTTCATGGGTCAGAGGATAAATATGAGAAGACCTGATTTATTGTCTGGGGTCTTTCCCTAACCTGAAGCATTTTTGTGTTGATGTGATTTTTGACAGATCCACCAGCTGATAATGAGAAACTTGATCTCAGAGAGTCATGATTGTTGTTAATGATGTGATTGTTTGGACTTGTGGTAATACCAATACTGCAGGTTTTCTTAGATTGTTTATGTGATTCTGTACGCTTATTATTTGTTCATTTTCTTTCTTTTTCCCAGTATTTTCTTGTAATTATTATTATTTTTATTACTGATATTATCGTTACCATTATTATTCCTATTACCTATTTTATTTTCTTAGGTGGTGCCATCTGAAGGTGGGAGGGTGGGTGGATGATGTTATTGTCATGGCTATTTCTTTGTTTAGATTAATCATTTATATGAAAAAAAATCTATAAATACAGTTGAAAAATTGCAAGTCAATTCAATTTTATTTACATAGCACCAGTTCACAATGGCAATCAACTACACCTACAGCGTTAGAGGCACGACTCCCCGTCTCCCTATGAGCAAGCACTGGGCGGCGGTGGGGAGGAAGAACCCCGTTTTGACAGGATGGTAGAATCAGGATCGGAGAGCGGACGGCATGTCTGCTGCAATCAGCCGGAGTTAGGTGAAAGAAACGCATGCAGTGAGGATGAACAACAACAGCAGTGACCTAAAAATGCATGAGGTGTGATAAAGAGTGGAGGGGAAAGTGCTCAGTGCATGATGGGAGGTCCCCATTCGCCTGGGCCTGCATTGGGGACGGGACAGTTCAGGGTCATCTACTCAGCATGTGGAGGTCAGAGCATCAACACGCTGACGGGGGTCACAGAATGGTTTTCAGTGCTGACTTTATTCTGATTCATTCTGCAATTAGAACACGAACTGTAAGGAATTAACTAAAGGACAATATGTAGAATTCATACATATAATGCGCATGCATTACTTTATGATTTCATCTTTACGTCGAGGTGCCTAAGGCTGAGTTTGTTCAGCCTTAAAGATTTTCAAGCTATCAGGCCGTACTCTGACCTTCCTCCGTACTAATTCCATGGTGATGAAGAAAACTCTGTAACACCCTCCTGCCAAAGACAGAAAATCCACATCGCCCTGATTAACATAACATATATGATTACTGTGACTAATGAGAGGATTCACTTCCTGATTGAAGGATGAATATTCTATTTATGTGCCACATTATTTGAGGTCATCTGATGTAAGGGTCTTTGGAATAGATCTTTAGGAATACCATAATGCCACACATCATCAACCAGCCAGCTGAAATCTCCTGCTACACTGGACAGAAGAGCTTCAGGGTATTTTATCAGGAAATATCCAAAGCAAAAATAGCCTGTAGCATTAAAGCTTGGGGGGAATTCTGTGAACCTCACATTTTACAGACCATCAGCAGCCAACTACAAGGTTTTGTTATGTTCTCCTGTAATGTAACCAGGATTTCCTCTACAGCTACCAGTTATTATGATGCATATCACAGGCTGTTACAAAGTGTCTCTGTGGTCACATATCGCTGCTGAATCTCGATGGTTTAAACTTTGTTTCTGGCGTTCTGTCATCAGTGGATCTGCACTACTTTTATTCCTCCTGAATGATAAACCAAACAGAGAGAAATGCGTTTGCCCATAGAAACTTCTTTTTGAAGGGCATTTTCCCCATGCAGTACAGAGCAAACACCTCTCAAAGCAGGGGGACTAATGAATAGGTCTATGGCTTGGCCTTCCTTGGCAGAGTATGGAGCTTTTGAAAAGAGAACTAACTGAATGGCATGTGTTCATGTCAGTGTTTGCATACAAAGAGCTACACTTGTTTTCCTCTGCCTGACTGACATGTGACAGCCCCCCAAAAAATAAAAAATAAATCAGCGTTTAGATGTTGGCACAAAAGATGTTTGAAAATGAACCTCTCTGCATGGGATCTAAGCATCAGCTGAATGGATCTGTGAACCTGCTGCCACCCCAGTTTGAAGAGAAAAGGTTGATCTGATAAACATTTAAATCAAACATTTATGTGCGTCTATCTTTCTGTTGAAATAGTTTGAATTTCTGTGGGTATTAATGATTATTCTCTTTACACAGTAAGTTTCAGGACTTTTTTTAAAAATTGCTATTCATGTTCCTTTTAGTGTTTTATTCAAAGTTCCTGTGAACTGTCTGCACAACATTCTTATTTAAATACACAAACAATAACATAACTGTTATTGTGTGCAGCAATAGTCCCATTAATAAGTGCTGTTATATTTGCTTCTGCTGCTATAACCCAGTTAGCTACTGGGTCAAGGCTGCTTTAGTCTGCAGTCTGACTGTTGTTCAGCTCAGCTAAACTCAGCCTTTGTGCTTTTGTGTCTGCATTTTTCAGGTAAGCATAATTTAGAAATTTGGCTGAAAAATAAAGCCTTATCTGTGATTTTACATCTGTAGCTGTTTATTATTCTCCCACAAAGAGCCTGCTGAATAATTATGTATAACATTCAGGATGTCAAATTATTTACACATCGTGTAGTTCAGGTTATATGGGGGGTTATTTATTTTTCATATTTTTATTGCATAAAAATGAGTATTTCCAATCCAATCCAACTTTGTTTATAGAGCACGTTAAAGAAGACAACACAGTTGAACAAAGTGCTTTCCAGATAATACACAGCAACAAAATACAACACAGATAATAAACAAAAAGGAAAAGATTGAAAATGATCTTTATTTTGATTTGTAAACATTTTTCAGGCTGTCCAGTTGCTCCCATTGTTGATATTGTTGGTATAATTATTGCACCTGTCACACAGCTGATGTGATGATTAGTAATCACTTCCAGCTTAAAACACATCGATGTGCTCATAGCAGCAGATCTGTTGGGTTTCTGCCTTGATAGTAAAATATCGTCACTTACCAAAACAAATAAGGTGCCCTCAGTGTGGGACATGTGTGTGCATTGTGTAACAAATATTGATAGCACTTGTGTTTTGATGCTGAGGGAACCAAATTTATAGGGCTAATTGTCAAAATACCTCTTCCCACTCAAGCACTGCAAGACTTGAGGGTACTCGTTTGCCTCTTCTGCTCTGATGATACAATAACTCCAAACAAGTTTGCAGCCTCAGGAGTGATGCCTCTCATACAGTATATGTGTTCCTGGACTCATCCTTCCTTTTACCGCTGTGAGAGCAGAGGGCACGCACAAAGCTCTCGCCAATGTTACCATGATCTAACAGTGCATTTTCACCTTTATGTCTCACTCACAGCTGGTTCTGTTTGTTACTTTATGTTGAAAAGTGTCACATTAAAGGGCATGTGGTACACGTGATGTTATGATTCAGCCACACATGTATTTTACAAAGTATGTAGCTAGTAACAAAAGGCCATTCTTCAGGGATGCTGTAGGTGACCTTGCGTCCCCCAAAGCAACTACTGTCAAAGCATAGCAGAGCTGCACTTCACCTGTTTATGTCACAGGTAAATAATGCCTTTGAATCCCCAGCAGTAAATAAATGATGGCAGCCAGTCGGGGCTCTGTTGATTCAAGTTGAGCATTAGCATTTCTCCTCTCTGTTAATGGCTGACCCTGTTTTCCCCTCGTGAGGACTAGTGAGCATGCCGGCTCGCAGATAACAACCTGTGTTAATGACGGGGAGTCCAGCCGATCCCCCAGCTGTGTCTTGGGCTAATCTGCTTTGATTACCTTTGCTACCATCTCTATTATCAACAGATTTCAATCATCAACAAGGAATTACATTAACGCCACTCCCCGTGACCCCGCCGCACTGAGCGTGAACGTGTGTGTGCGGGTAAGTTTGTTAACATGTGTATCCCCTCGGGCAAAAGGTTGGAAGCAGAAGGTTGTGAGAGTGAAGATTTGTAAATGGAGTAACACCCACTGGCCTGACATTAGGTACTGTCTCCTCCTCAGAGAATCATATGCTGAGCAAAGGCAACTCACTCACCCAGAGATCAGCTGGTCCCCGAATACACAGGAATATAAGACACCGCAACAACTCTCAGATCATTTAGTATTATTTGTGCATTTGAGGAAAGATGCAGAGCAGGAAATCTGTGGATGTGTGGCAGGCGGGCACAGACACGTCTCTAGTGGATGTGGGAGAGCGTACCATGAATAAATTTAGCTCTGTCCCCAGGAGATTGCCTTCAATCACGAAGCATAAGGTGTCAGTGCGGCGCCCTGTGTGCATGCACCAAATTACCTTCCACCAGATTGCTGAGCTGGGTCTAATAGGAATGGGGGAACAGACTGAAGAGGATGGACTGCTAATTAATCTGGCCAAAGTCAGAGCCCATGTCCCGGGGCTGCTGTCAGCCGGTCAAGTTGAGGCCAGGCACGGCTACATGCGCTGTCCGATAAACAAAAGTATTTACTGGGAGGGGTTTCAGAAACATAAGCACACACAAAATGGTCTATTATCTGTGATCAAAAAATATTTAATGATGATGTGTACATAATCAAATGTAATGTGGATCCATAATCACCAGTGTTTGTGTGGCATTACAGCATCAGTGAATTCTATGGTGTATGAACCATAGCATTAAAGTCCATAGCCAGTATTCAGCAAAAGCTGAAATATTAACATGTCAATTTACATACAAATTTCCATGCATCTAAAAGCGAAAAAACTCTTTCCCAAGCCATTTTCCCATTTTGAATAATAGGCGGCTTTCTCAGATCCAGCTGATTGACTAAACAAAGACATGACTAGTGCATTAAAGCAATTGTTTATTGCCACTGAATCATGGCGCATGTATAATTTTGCTGTAAATGGTTATTAACCGATACAGAAACCATGGATTTGTGTAATAGCCGGTAATCATTCTACCTCAGGATGTGTTTTCTACCTCATACACAGGGTTAAAGAATTAGAGTGTAGTCAATTACATTTAGCAGGTCACAGAAATTGATTTACTGCCTAAGGAATTTTTTTTTTCCAGTTGGGCTTTGGCTCTGTGGTGGCATTCTGCTCACATAATCAAGGATGAGCGTTGCCTGTCTACCCAATCTACTACTTGGTCCCACAGGGAAAAATGACTTGCAGCAGGAAAACCTGCATGAATACTAATTTGCCTACTTGGCTTTAACAGCTTTTGCAAGCCAGTCTCATAGGAATTTGTAGAATATGATGCCTTTCCATCTTTCCATATTAATTACCCCAATTGAAAATAGGGAGAGCAAAAGATGGGGATGGAGGATGAGAGTGACAGAGGAAGAGTTAGGGGGAAGGAAAGCGAGAAGGAATCATGGGAATAGCTCTAAGCAGGGACTCTCTGCTCTTCATTCTAAATGTGGTTAATTATAATGTGATTTCAAGCATCTCGGGCAGAAATCTGGCAATCTAGATTTGGAGCTCTCTGACCGGAGCCCCGGTTTGGGCCTCTTCATTATAGCTCAACATAGCCGGCCCTTCTCACCCCCTCAGCTTAAGGATCACAGAAATGAGCTGGAATAAAACTAGGACACACTAGTTCGCTGCAACGTGTGCTGCGTGAACTCTCACCCCTGCAGCGCGTTCCACGTGGGCAGGTGAGAATCATGCCTTTTACAGTAAATTGAGCTAATAACTACACCAATGAGTATTTAAAAATCAAGTCTTTCAGTTGAATAAAATATGAAATATCTTATTAAGTTAATAAATACTTAAAATATATATAATATTTTAATCATTAAACTAATACAATAATTTACTGTGGGGTCAATATCTTCACATGTCACTGAGAGGGCTAAAGGCAGAGACAAAACTCTTTGTAATTCATGTAACTATGCTCCTGTTAGTGGCGCCTACACTAGTGGTAGCAAGTTCAGTGCAGTTGGATATGTCCTCGCTTAATTAATTAAATGCAAGAAAATGATTTGCTAATCATGATTATTACAGTAAATTTTCCTTGCTAGTGTTTGCTGACATCAGATGCATACACTGATGCATACAGTGCATCCTCTTCAGTGCTTACGGTACTGAAATGTAAGTAATGGTGTTTCCATTATACTGCCACAAGCAGCAGAGTGAGACTCAACTTCTTCAAAGGCATCAACATTTACAGCATTCGGCGGTATTCACAAAGAACTCAACATCACCGTCCAGATCTCCTGTATTAAATAGCATTTTGTTACAGTGTTCGGTACTGACAGTGGTAGAAAAATCATCGTATAATCAGCAGCATCTTTCCCGAGAAGACTGCTCGGATCTTCGGTGATGAACACATCAGCTGCAGGATCATGTGGTTACATGAAACAGATGGAAAAAAGAACGGTTTGGATATCATTTGGATGTTTGGTGGGTTCCCATAGCAATCAGAAATTCACCTGTGACTTAAGAACTGGCTGCAACATTGGTGACATTTATATTATTATTATTATCCTTGTGTTTTTCCAGTGACGTGTTATTCTGAAATTGATGGTTGTTTATTGATTGAAGTAAAAGACTAGTTCAAAGTATAAACATTACTGAACAAGTTTAGAAACACATTTTAATTGTAGCATAATGACAAAAATATTTGAAACCTACATTTAATTTAAAATGATACAAAGAGGTCAAATGTTCAAAATGAGAAATTGAAAATTCAGTTCAATTCAATTGTATTTATGTAGCACCAAATCACAACAAACAGTCACCTCAAGGTGCTTTATATTGTAGGTAAAGACCCTACAAAGATTACAGAGAAAACCCAAGAGTTAAAACGACCCCCTATGAGCAGCACTTGGTGACAGTGGGAAGGAAAAACTCCCTTTTAACAGGAATTCAATTCAAGTCCATTTTATTTCTATAAAGCCAAATTACAACCCCAACAATCAGACCACATCAAGCTGTATGCCAGGAGAGAGCGAGACATGAATTCATCCACACCACCAGGATCTACAGCAATGACACTGGAATGTCATTTAGACAAGAAAAATGTAGTCAGAAAAACGGGAACCACGAAGAGGCCACTAGTGCTGCTTTTCCACCGGAGAGGTGCCGGTGCTCGTGCCAGTGCTGGTGTCGGTTTCCGCGAACCGGCAAAACGCTTAAGAACGGGCCCGCGGTTCCACCGCGTTTCTGTGAACTGCCCCTTTACGTATGAGCGTGGGCGGGTCCTCATCTGGACACAGAAGCCGAAGGTCACGAACGTGGGAGAACACGCTCCCCTTTCTCATGCTGCAAACACGTTTTAGGGTCCAAACCAAACTACTGCAGCATCTGTGTGCAGCACAGAGGGAAACACAGACAGCGCTTAGAGCAAGACGACAAGTACACACTTTGTGTCCTTTTATCTGTGATATGAACTGATACAAAGCAGCAAGTTCAGCCTTAGAACCCAACCTAATTCACAGCCGTGAAAATCACTTCGCTTTTCTCATTAATACACATGTAATATGGTAGAAAACTTGATGTTGAGACGGCAGAGTCACGCCCTTCTGCCGCTTTCGTCACGCGTTCTTGGTTCAAGACCAGCTAGTTTGCGGGCCCGAGTTGAACCCATTTTTTCGGCCGAGCACCGAGTGCGTTCACAGTGGAAGAACTGCAGAACGGTTCAAATACTGGAACCGGCACCAGAACCCCGTCGGTGGAAAAGCGGCCTAAGAAAGCTGCAACCTCCAAGTACCTGCAGAGAGTAAGGCAGGTCCTGACGAGTCAGCTGAATGGGAAAAAGAAGATCTGGACAATCAACACCTACGCAGATACCCTGCTGGGATAATAAGCTGGCCAAAGGAGGAGATAGAAGCCACTGACATCAAGACAAGAAAGCTCCTTACCATGCATGGAGGGTTTCACCCCAAATCCAGCACCCTGACACTGTACGCTAAGAGGAAGGAAGGAGACTGAGGACTCGTGAGTGTCAGAACCACTGTCCTAGATGAAACAACACAGATCCATGAATACATCAGGACAATGGTCTCAGAGGATCATGTGTTTAGTGAGTACCTCAGGCAGCAGAAACCCAAGAAAGAAGAGGAGGAAGAACAGGAACCATCATGGAAGGACAGGCCTCTGCACGGCATGTACCACCGGCAGATAGAAGAAGTGGCTGACATAGAGAAATCCTACCAATGGCTGGACAAAGCTGGACTGACAGACAGCACAGAGGCACTAATCATGGCAGCACAGGAACAAGCTCTGAGATCAATAGAGGCTGGGGTCTACCACATCAGGCAAGACCCCAGGTGCACACACAAGCTTTAAATCAGTGTGTGCTGTAATGTATAACATGCTGTTTTTTGGGAAGGGCTATAAGGACATTTACAAACAATCTTAAGTTAATCATTCTAGACTAGACGTCCCAGCAAATTGACCCCAAGGTCAGAATGTGCAATGCTCAAAGAATCTGCAAAAAACCCAAGAGCCCCATCTCGGACTCTACAGGCTTTAGTTAGCATGTTAAATGTTAAAGTTCATGACAGTACAATTAGAAAAAGACTGAACACAATGGCTTGTTTGGAAGGGCTGCAGGAGAAAGCCTATTCTGTCTAAAAAAGAAACGACAGCACAGCTGCATCTGAAACAACCACAAGACTTCTGAAACAATGTCCTTCAGAGAGACAAGACCAAAGTGGAGATGTTTGGTCATAATACTCAGCACCACATTTGGTGAAAACCAAACGCAGCATATCAGCACAAACAGCCCAGACCAACTGTCTGCACAGTGGTGGATTTGGGCTTGTTCTGCAGCCACAGGACCTGGGCACCTTGCAGTCATTGAGTCGACCATAAACTCCTCTGTACAGCTAAAGTTTGGACCAAACTGGATCATGCAACAGAACAATGATCCCAAGCAAAGCAGCAAACCTACAGGAAAACATGTGAAAAGGAAAAGGTGCTGCAATGGTCCAGGCAAAGTCCAGACCCCAACCTGAAAGGCTGTGGCCGGATCTTAAGAGATCTGTGCATAAATGAACTCCCACACATCTCAATGAACTGAAGCAACATCTTAAAGAACAGTGGGCCAAAGCTACTCTGCAACTATGTGAGAGATAAAGTCATACAGAAAATGGTTACTTTAAGTTATTGCTGTGAAAGCTACAGAATGATGGGGTGTACTTAGTTTTTCACTCACTGTTCCTGCATTTTGGCTCAATTTTTGTTAAATAAATAGTAACAGTGAAATACGTTACATGCTGTTGTTCATCTGAGGTTCTGTTTAAATAATTTGGAACCTGGTAAGCACCAGATTATTTTCATTATGTCCTGTTATGTGAAACCTTAAAACTGAAAGCGTGGATACTTTCTTGTTACCACGGCTGTATAAAGAATACTGAACTCTCAAATCAGAAGCATCATTTCTTTATTTTCAGCACAGAATTCTAATAGCATTAAAGATGAGACGTGTTTTTTGGATAAGGAAGTAAACACAACCTGTTATGAACAGCTGTAGTAGAAGGGATCTCGGGGTGTGGATGGGGTGGGGGTTATGGATGGGGGGGTTGGTACCCACAGAAATGCAGAATGTGATGTGTTTTATGATGCTGTACCACAAAAAATATATATTCTTGTAATGAAAGATCAAAGTCCCATAGACATGTAACATCCTTCCATAAAGACATAGTATCCAGCTGTAGATGGGAGCAACTCTGTGCTTTTATATATGCCCACTGAAATCCTCCCTAAAGCATCATCATAATAAGGGTTTTAGGCGTCCAAGCTGAACAGATTTTCACTTGGCCCTTTGTGTCAGAGAATCTCACCTGGCCTTTGGAGTGGGGGCAGAGGGGAGCAAACCTTCCTGCCCTGACTATGGAGAGACAGCCTTCCTCTGTAACCCACTCTCATTCACAGACATCATTCATGTGCAAATCATTCTTGGACCTATTGTTCACCCACTGCGCTCTCAGATACTTGCTGAATCAAGTGATAAATGTAATGGCAGGGCTGGAGATATGTTTCATATTGTGAAAAGGTATAATAAGACTTATCGGAGCACTCGTATTTGTTGAAAGAGGCAGAACCAACTTCATGCAACTAGCTGGAACAATAACCAACTTCAGTTTCTGCAGAATAAAATATTTACCTCTGCCGAGGAGGTTATGCTTTGGTAGCATTTGCATGTATGTTTCATTCAGTCTGTAAACCTGATAGCTGGAAACGTTCTGAATGAATTCTGATAAACCTTTGCAGGGGTGCAGAGTGGGGTCACGTTAACGATCCATTAAGATGTGGCTTCCATCCACCGAGATAATCAAGGTCAGCCTCATGATTTATTGGTCCAAAACTGGCACTAAAAACTTAGAAACTATGATTCTAACAAGTGTGCTGTGTATTGTCACCCTGTAGAAAGTATAAAGATTTAAAATATCATGTCACATTTGACCTCTGACCTCTCCTTAAAGGTCAACAGATGGATCTGAAGGGCCAAGTGATAGTAATGCCACATAGAGCTACTTAAAACTACATTTCTTACTGCCATTGTTTGTGGTGACAGCGTATAGGGAATGATACATGAGAATTCTAAATATCACATTATAGTCTGCATCCAAATATGTCACATTTGACCTCTGACCTCACTTTTACATTTTACATCTGCCTTTCTTTCAAGCTGACCCCAAAATGTGTTTTATCTTTAAAGAAAGTGTCGAGAGAATGAGCTGCAGGTTAGTTAGAAATGTGCTGTAGTATAATATTAATATCAAGTTATTCATGTCCAGTTATTTACAGATCAATATCTATAATCCATCACCTGCTCCTGCATGTTTGTATAATCAGAGTAAACATCTGTCGTGCTGCTCTGATCTGATTTTTACTAATATATACAAATATAATATTTTTCCCTTAGAAGGAAATACTGCCCAGAGAGTGAGCCGCCCTGGTGGAGGTTTATTTGACCCACACTCTAACCCACATTTACTGAACACAGAACTGTAGCACTGTTGTTGCAATAGTCAAAATGATTATTTCTATACATATAGATTATAAAGTTATATTAAGCTTGGGGGGGCTATGATGTAAAGCTCACAGTCAGCCAATGTGCTGGGTACATAAGACAAAACACTTTTTCCAAATATGTAAATTAGTCCCACATAATTTAGTTGCTACAGTTTGGCGGTCTATAAATGTTTGAAATACTTCCACCAGTTTAATCCCAAATACTTTAATGTTATCTGACACTGCACAGACTCTGTTTTCCTCAACTGAAGGATCAGGTGGCAAAATTCACCATCCTGAAATCAGACATTGAAATAACGGGAGCAGCAGGACAGGCTGAGGACACGTTGGTGAGTCACAGCAGGAAACGCAGTGATGAAATCGATTCCATTAAACAACAACAACCCATTTTGCTCAGCTTGTTCCGGGTCCTGGCGCACAAACTCGGCCATTGTGCACAATCATAATGTAGAGAGTGACATAATCTGTCACTCTCATAAGTTACAGAAATAACTGATCATTCATTTTATAAAGACTGCTTCACACACAAACGTAATATAATACAGTGTTAGATAAAGTGAAAAGTCATCTTCCTGTTTACCAAATTTCACACAAATCCACCCGAGTAATTTATCAAGGTGTTGAATCCACAGACTGCATCCCACAGACGCCTACAATGCTAATAAAGCTAACAGAGGTGTAGAAACAGTGGTAAATAATGTCTGCACTTACGCACACTATACTGCTATTGGTAAATTATATTGACACAAGCTGGAGATTCATATAATTTAAAGTTGCACTGACATTAACAGGCAGCCAAATGTGATGTAGCTGCAGATAAACTGCAGGCAGCAGCAGGGCATTAATGGAGGAAAAAGGGCCTCTGAGACATAGGTCTACGAAGCCATCCTAACAAAATAAACTGTTTTTGTTTCAGCGTTCAAGGGCAACATCACTAATCTGAGCCAAAGTAAACAGTTTACCAAAAACTGTTGATCAGTGGAGAAGATTGTTTAATGCTATATAATGGTGCCGGATCTCTTTGAAAGAGCCCGAGCCCGTGTAATCAAAAGCAAAGCCTTTTGTCTCTTTAACACACATACCAAAGAAGCTGCCGAAGAGGCCACATCAGAATGAATGAATATTTAATTGAGGCCCATTGAGGCAGAAGATCAAAATGACCTTGCTTTAAATGATTATTCACTGATAAAAATAAAAGTAGGGTAGGACAGAATGGAAGCTGTGCACTCAAGAGCCTTTTTGCAACAGTGTTCAACAATTGAATATGGAGGTCTAGCGTACGAGACAATTTCTCTTATAATGGTGGACAATGACCATGCGCAGCCACAAGCTACTGTATGTTGTATTTTGAAGTGCAACCGCAGGACGATTCTCTTCATGCAGCGCGTTAGTTTATGTGATAAAGATGAATATGCTGCCTCTGCTCTGGATCACCTGTTTTCTAACTGCTGCTGTGCAGCTGGCCTGATGTTGCTGCGATGTCGAACAACCATCAGGTTACTACTGTTTGTAAATGTAACACAACTGCCTCGTGTCAGACCTTGACCTTTGTTGGATACGTAGACATGGAGCTATAAGGTCGCCTAAACAGAGTCATAGCAGTCCGTGAACAAATGCATTCACACACGTGCTCGTGCATGTTATTGTTGATAAAGAAATATCGGAAATATTTCTTTGGAAACGAGTGACTGTTGATCTTTTGCATCACTCTAAATGACTGTTTCACTTTTCAAGCCAATATTGCAGAAAAAGCTCTAATCTTTCTCCTGTGCGGCTGCAGAAATTTTTCACAAGGAAAAAAAAAAAAAAAGAAATTCAAGGAAAGAGAAAACTGAAGCGTTCTCTAAGTCTGACATTGCTTCACAAAGATGTTCTGTTTAGGATTCCTTGCTTTGACAATTGTGTTTTTTTTATTTCCATCTGAAAGGAAATGTGCTTGCAGTCAAGCAGTCTCTCTGCCCTTTGGTTTCACATTGAACCAGTGGGAGTATTTTGATTGCTTATACTTTAGCTGACATGCTATTACTATGATCAAGGACAGCTAAGTCTACATTTGATAACTTCACATTTGATAAAGAGATAAAACCTTGAGTTTCTCATTTTATAGAAACACACAAGAAAGTGAGTCCAGGCCCGCCCATACAGCTCTGAATCAGTTCCAGTGTCGATCATGTCAACTTCCACAGGAACGTAAATCTTTGTCACAGCACGAAAACAGAAACAATGAGCATGTTTGAGCGCAGCCAAAACAGACGATTAAAACCTCACGATTGTTTTAACATAAATGTCAAATAACCTTCAATGCTGCTGTCAACATGCAACTATGAAACATCATAACAGAGGTGGTCATTTATTTGTAATTAATTAAAAGATATTGGATGATTTTAGTGACCTCAAAGGAGCATATTTCAGCTGAGTAATGATTTAGCCCGTTCAAACACTGTGAGCCATAAAAAAAATTCCATGAATGCGATCAGTATCTGTGCAGCACTGCAGTTTGAAATCTGCTCTTTGTGTCGTTTGAGTGGAGTAACCGAATCACTCAGAGATGAAGAATGTGTTTCTACGTATCCGGTCATAGTTTTCAGGAGATGTTGCATCACAGGAATTATAGGAATGCCGACTGCCTGCCATTTCTTTTTACTGGCTTTGTTCAGCCAATATGTTGGATGGCTGTTGAATCTGGTGGGGCCAAATGGCACCAATCCCTCCTTCTCCACAGCTGCGGCTCATGTAACTCATACTGCACAAGGATGGGATAGAGTAATGTTTGAACCTGGTCACTACAGCCCCGCAACACTGACAGTTACCCTAAAACTATAATTAATGGATCAATGCTGAGTAGCTACCTGAGATCATCTCTCACCTTTGCTTGGACACTTTGTAATATCTTATCCTTCACCTCCCAAATGGCGGCATTATAGACTAACCCGCATTTCAAATGCACGCAACCACCTGCACTTCTGTTCACATTCACCTGTAAGGAATTCCCCACAAAGCAGATATATGAGAGCACTTTAAATTCAACATATCCAACACAGACATTTTCCATCCGTATGCATCGCTGCAACACTTTCCATCAGGAAAAACACAAACATGGCTCAACACAAAACCACTCCTGCAGGAGAGAAGCTCTGATGTCAGCCTGAACATGATCAGCTCAATCAAGATGTGGAAAAAAAAAATAATCATCTTTTAACTGCAGGATAAAACATTACACTTCCTCCCATAACAGTGTGAAAATGCAGATGCTTTAGAAAGAACAAGCTGAATATTACCACCATCATCTCTCTGGCACAGACTCAGAAGTTCTTTAGACATATAAAAAAAAATGTTCCTGTGTTAGTACACATTAGTACAATATAACTCCACTTTCACCATGAGCTATCTGTCACACACAAGTATCTGTTGACATGCTCCTTAACATGGATATTATGTTAGGGAGCCTTTTTAGCCAACTCCAAATTATTCCGCCGGTCCCTTTCCTGTGGTGGGTCAGGGCTGTCTGAAGCCATTATTGGTAATGAATGTGGAGTCCTACTTTAAAAGGTTCGGGCGTGTAAAGTCACCTAAAGCTGACTAATGGAATCCTGCTGACACTGAATGCCAGGGGCTTTTACCACCATCCCAGAATGGGGGGTTTTGGAAATTTACACCACAGACATAATGAACTATAAATGTAAACCTTGGAATGCAGCCGCCCACGCAGAAGCTCGGAGATATTAATAGATACGGGACATCCAATATGCTGGAAAATCATAAATTGTAGGATAGTCCATTGTGTGCTTTCAGCACAAATCCTGCTACTTGTGGCTTATTAGCACAACGGCACAGAGAAATGTAAACATGCCTTTGTATTTCTGAGGCACAAGCAAAATGATTAAAGGAGCATCTGTGAAAATATGTGTAGAGCGTTTGCTAGAGGTTCAAAATATTCTGAGTTTGTTAGTGCTGCTACACTTTGTGCCCTGGGAGATGGGCCTCTTCAGCAGGTTCACAGGTTGTGCAGAAGCATGCAGAGTGGCCATTGTGCTTTGTCATTTCACAGGTGACTCACATCACTACACTCGAGCATGCTGGAGGCAGAGCACTCGGAGATGCTTGCGGCATTCAAAATGCATGATTTTCAGCCTAGTGCAAACAAATCGCTTTAAAAGATCAGTTTAATCTATTTCGAGCTGTTATTATGAGCTGGGAGAGTTGTTCAGATAAAGAGACTGAAGCAGGGTTAACATCAGTGTGTTGGACAACTCTTCACATACTTTACCCACCGTGAGAGCTGTCAACTTTATTATTTGTTTTTATGATACAGTGTGCATACGATTTACAATGCAGGCCACTAAAATAATGGTCAGGGGGTGAACTACCACAAGTCAATCTGCCTCAAATTTTACAGTGATATAATGTAGCACATTTAAAAAAACGTCTAAGTGGAAATATCAGTCATACAAGTCACAACTGCTTTTGCTGTTTGTGTTGAAAGGTTGAGGACGTAAGGCTGCTTCAATCTCCGAGCCGCTGTCATCCGATTCACCCCAGAAATCTATACAAAGAAGAAAAACAACAATGACATTATTCAGGCACAATGTCTACTCTGAGCTTCAAAGGAACTGTTACTGTCTACATCTTCAGAATAAGTATTTTAATAGCAGCCATTTCTATACTCTCTTTATAAGCATTCCAGCCAGCTCACCTTGAGTTAGATTCACCGTGAGAATCTTAACATTCATAACACTCTTTCACACAGTTACAAATACCAATCAGCTGTAACATTACAACCACTGCCAGGTGAACATCTCTCTACGCTCCATCGCTCCTCTGGGGGAACCTTCATTCCCGGCATTCGCGCCAGTGTTTTCATAACAAGTGCAACAGACCAAGCACTCCCCGACAGCAGCAGCCTCGCCCAACGTGCAAAAACTGCTTCGAGGAACGAGCGCCAACTTGGATTAATGAGACAGATCTATGGTGACAGAAGGGGGCCTGCACATAATGGGGCGGGTGGCTTTAATGCTGCAGCTCGTCAGTGTATGTGTTAAATGCAGATCACTTCAAATTTGGACAATTTCCCCTTCAAGGCCTTCTCCCTATGCATCTGTGGAACACTTGCAGTCTTGTTCTTCTTCACAGGCCTCAAACTTGAGGGTGGGTCTCCAGGTAGGACCCAGAAACCAACAGCAGGCTTTAGCTGAGGAGTCACCAGTTTACAAGCCTGAGGGTGGAGTGTCAAGAAGTATTTTTCTTCCCAACATCCAAAAGAGTCGTGCACGGGTCGGCCTGTCGGTGCAGAGTAGCATCCTGAGACGCCTCAGGGAGAAAGTTCAGCAGAAACTTCAACTGCGGTGCGTGCTGTTGTTTCACCATTAATCAAGTTGGTGCTGCTCGCTGCAAATTAATCTTAAGAACCTGACTTTGCTTCACGGTCATTTTTTATGTAGACATTGTTAAAGGGTACAACTGCATTTACAGAGAAACTTAATCAAATAGACAGTGCTTTTATGAAGCTTAAATTTTATAATAATTTCATGTAAACACAAGGAATTATAGTATTTATGGCGATCCCATTTGGCGTCGTTGACCTCTGTCTGACACCGTTTTCACTTGAAGGAAAAAACTTAGTGTATACTCACCTTTTGATTGCGGAGTAGAACGAGCCTTTGAGTTTGTTTTCTCTCTCCTGGAAACACAAAGACAGTTACAGCCTTGTGAAGTTGTGACCTTAAAGCTCTCTTTGAGAAACATTTACTTTTTCACTGCTAAAAAAGAAAAAAATAATATTTTTTTTTTATATAACTGTAAAAATCAAATGTGTGAAATGCATCAATTCAGATATCAGCCTTTGTAGTCGGGTTATGGACTAAACACAAACTAGGCAAAGCAACACAACAGAGAACAAACAAACAAAAGCACCCATTTAATGCTGCTGATATTTGGTGACGATGCACTCGAGGCAACGGCCTTGATTCCTATTCTTGGCTCTCGTGATTTTGCCATGTAACTGTGTATTCACCTATTTAGCATTTTGTGTACAAGGTGAAAAGGGTAAAATAAAACAATCTTAATCTGAGCGTAATAAAACATAAAATCCAGCCTTATAGGCTTACATATACCTCTACCACCAAACCAGACTTCTGTGAGGAGACCTATTTAATTCAAAAATATATTTAATGGCTGGAATCATCACGGCAAAGGGAACTTCCTTGACTCCTGTTCTAATTGTGCCAAAGGACTTCCACAAGGCCTTCTTTATTCAAAAACAGTCCAAAGACAGGGTTGCCAGGTTCCCATAGCTCTGTCGATATCGCTATGTAAATGTGTGACCTCCGAAAAGGCTTTGATCTACCTCGATGCATATGCAATAAGGCCCCCGTTCCACTTTTAAAGGCCTCCTCTTTAATTTACATCATCACAGAGCCTATTCAGAGCCCCACAATGTGTCCTCCTCATCGCCCAGGTTAGCATACATATCCATACTGCTTATTTGTTTGGATCTTCTATATCTGAATTCTTTCCAGTAAAAAAGTAAAAAAAAAAAAAGATGCAGAGTTTTAAGCAGAAGAAAAACCTGTCGCGTGGTCCGCTCTTCCATCTGCATCAATTCAAACCCGTGACCTCTCTGATTGTCACCCTCTCAATCGCCCTCATTCCCTCATCACTCCCTCTTGGCACATGCGACTGTACATTGAGTGTAAGGACCAAATTACTCTGGCTGCGTTCCAGTTGCTATTTTCCAAACTTAAGACAGAACGAAAGAACAAAGACGCACCTCCCATTCCTAACCGTGAGCAGATTGCTTTCCACTACAAGCTCTATACCGCACAGCCAGTCCAATCATTAGCATATAACCTTTACATTTATATGCTGATAGGACTTCCTACAGGACGTTTGGATGACTCCTGCATCTGTTCAGAAAGAATACTGAACCTCTGGCACTTAAAATGCAATAAAATCAAAGCGGGGAAGCAGTCGGGAAACAAAGGAGCGAAGAAAACAAAAGCTGTGACCCAAGGACAGAAAATCAGCCTGCATGCAAGCTGATGGTGAGCTACATATAAGGGCTGTGCATTTAGTTTGCAAAAATGTGCTTATTAATCAAAAATACCTCAGTTAGGTAAATAAAGGGCTACGCAGAAGGCAGATTTTTTAAATTTACACTATTTTGATTCCCAAATTATTGGAGGTGCTGTTTTTGGTTTGTAATAGATCCCTATACTGTTTTTAACTGTACTAGATCATCCAATGCTGACATACATTATTATTATTATTTAAATAAAAATAATAATAAAAGAGAAAATCACAGCATGTGGATAAATTCATTATGTTTGTGCTAAACTCACATTAAAACATCTCCTGTCTGTATAAAATGATTTTGAGAAATGAGAACAGGATTTATTTCCCTTTGTCTGCACCATGGCACAAAAGTCATGATGGACACAATGAGGAAACCCGACTGTTATCATCATTCAGCTTTCTAAACTGAATAAGGGAGAAAGTAAAAACATTAAAGCACAACTGAACTACGGGGAATAGTGTATCCATTTACAACTGTTAGGCAACAGATCTCAACCAGAGCCTGCAGCAGCAAAAATACAGCAATAATCTATACCATTACTTCCTCTCCTTTGCCACAATAATAGCTGTTACAGCGAGTAAATTGAGCTTTTCTTTTCTCGAACTTCCCCCTCGGGATGGGAATGGTCTATCAGCTGTTCCACTTCAGTGAGGGACAGGACTGATTTCAAGACAGGGCTATTACCATAGAGAGCCCAGCCTGGATCTGACCTCACCAATCTAATATTCAGTTTCCATAAACATTTATGCCAGTTCATCTTCTGCTGAGTTTCCCTTAATTGAGGCAATGATCTGAATATGTAAGACTGGGCTGGCCACTGTTTTACAAGCTCTGCTACACAGAGGTGAATGTAATGTGTAAAATGATGCAAATTACAGCTATTGTAATGTTTCTTTTTTCAACCCCTCACTCACTCGCTTCTCCTGCCCTTTGCAACTGTTTCATATTGTTGTTTATCTCATGTTTTAACAGGTTATTGTCTGCTCTGCATAACTGAGTTCAAAATAACCTTTAAAAAAATATATATATATTATATATATTTATATATAATTTACACACACACACACACACACACACACACACACACACACACACACACACACACACACACACACACACACACACACACACACACACACACACACACACACACACACACAGAGATGCTGTCACCTGTCTTTGTTTTTATTTTTGTTTTTTAAATTTATGGTTACATTTTTTGGTAAAACCTTAATTAAAGGTCCAAAATTTACATAATTTTTTAAAAATTATACATGTTAATTATTTCTATTACATTTCTATTAAAATTATTTTAATTTAAAAAATGCATATTGTACAAGCCTGCATTGTAATAACAGGCAATGAGAGAATATCAATTAATAAAAAAAATACAATTATGTTGTGACATATTTTAAGTAGAAGCCATGTTTCTGATTGATCCGAGGTTTTCCCTTTAACGACTTTTCGTAACATTCTGCTCTCTGTGCTGTTTCACTGCTTTCCTTTTTTCCTTTGCAGTAGTGGCCTGTGGTATTACTTCAACAAGTCATATACCAAATACAACCAAAAGTAGGAGTTACAGCTCTTGGCATATAAAACATTTTCATGTTTTTAAAGCAGCACAGAAAACAAAAGCTACAATCGCACAATAACTGAAGTAGCCTGAGTGTGGTAACCTTTGTCATAGTTACATGGTAATAATGCATTTCCTCTAAGATAAGGATAAAAAAACATCTTCACACAGAACATACTGAAAACTGCAGCTAAAGTCTTCTTAGAGTCACTGCAGCTGTATTCCACTTACAGCCCTTCAGTCACGTTAGGAGCTATGAGGACTATCAGAAGAAAAAAAACACTTACCAAGAATTTAATGCTGCTGCTGCTGCTGATGGACAGAAAACTGCTTTTATTTTTCCTGTTTTTTTAAGCCACCCACACACAAACTGTAATAACACAATAGCACTTTTGTGCAAGAACAATCATGATACCACATTTTCTACATACAGAAACCGGATTAGTGAAATTGAATAGTGAAAAAATGGGTGGATTAACAGTGATTCACTTATATCAGAGTACCTGGGATTTCTGCAACTTCTTCTGAGATCTGATCTGAGATCTGATCTCTCTCTCTATTTTTTTAAATCTGACTACGTTTGGCTTTGAGAGCATCTTCATCCAGTTTAATTTAGTATTTCTCATTTGGTACTTCCTTCTGAAACATTAAAAAAAAATCTACTACAGCGAATAACAGAAAAACGCAGGTTTGGCAGGTTAACCCTTTAACTGAACCTCGTTCATGTACTGCAGCTGGACAGAGCCGAAAAAATACATAATCACACACACATTCATCCAAAATTAGAGTTAGGCTACATCCATGTTCTTAGACACACTCAAGGTGTATTTCACTTATAATCCTGCAGTTACATTAGGGGAAAAATACTGTAAGAGGAAATAATGCTTACCAAGCATTTAACATAGCCTTGCCAGCAGCTTGAAAACTGCTTTTATTTACCCTGGCTTTTTTTTTATAAGCTTCTGCCACCCACACACAAATGCTAATAGCACAATAGCACTTTTGCGCGGCTGTGCTTGTCTAAAGGTAAAGGGAGACCCATCACCTCATCATTCCCATCAACTCCTACTCCCATCCCAGCTATGACCCTGCAGAAACATTGTTTAGGCTCCGTTTAGATGTACTCTAACAGGCCTGAATGGTAGCAGGATATAGCCCTCAGTGGGGGCAAACAGTGAGAGGCAACTGTGAGTGCACTGTGAGTGGGCGCTCTCTAACATGTGAGTGCTCTCTGCTGGCAATGAGTAAGTACTGCAACTCAGAGAAAGAGGCACTGGGCCAATGATTTCAACACGGCGGGCTCTCCTCCTGACTGGTAGCAGTCTAGTGGAGACAACCGGAGTAAGGGACGGCTGAAGGGCCGATCAGGTTTGTATGCATCATCTAAGCGAGGGTGGACTGAAAACTGCTGGCTTGTCCTACACAAACACACAGCAACAAATATCACAATGATGTAAAGAAAACACAGGGGAATAAAACAAAGATGTGAAATAAAACGCCACCAGAAACATGCAAATAAATGAATCCAAACAGCTTAAAACAACAACAACAGAGGCCACTCTGAGGAAAAATATATGTGTACCATTTGGCTTTATGGATCTTGCATCAACCTAAATAAAACCAAAGGTTAAAAAAAAAAAATTAAGTGATCACAAATAAAATGAGCAAAATTAAACCCAGAAAATATCTGAAAGACAGCTTCTTAAAAGAGCAATCAGGCATTCATTAGTTTCAGAGAGCCGGTGCAGCACAGTGACCTCCTCTGGCTGGAGTCTCTAAATGCTGCCTTTATCTATTCACAGCTGGTGGTGGTGGGGGGGTCGACTAATGCACTGTCATATGTTTACAAACAGGAGGCAACTCTGTTTATCATATTATCCCCATAAACACATTTAGAAGAACAGATCCAATAAGCAAAGGTGCACCTCGGGCTCCAACCGTTCCGATACCTTTGTTTGTGTTCACGAACTCATTTTTAGATTCCATATTAGAAACGTCCCACCTATTAATACTGCTTTGTCTGTTACTGTCTCTCCATGCTCTCTGTCTCCTCCCCTCTTCTCCCTCCCTCTCTCAGCTCCGGTCCCTCTCACCCCTCCATCTCTCCTCCCAGTGAATTGTTACAGATTCACACAGCCTCCCTGTGTATGTGTGAGACACACACACACACGCAGAGCTTCTGATTTTGACACACTGAATGATCTGAGGTCGAATGCTTGAGCACATCCTGTTGTCCAAAGCAAAGCTGTAAACCACTAATTGTTGAGTCAAGGTTTTTGTCAAGCAGGCACTAGGCACAACAATCATCACCCCGTCTGATGGCTGCAGATTTTGTTTTGTGTGTCTGTGCACATGTGCTCAAGCATTTTTTTTTTTTTACCCCCCTCAGGATCAAAAATGGGGGGAGGTGATGGAGGGGGGGAGGGGCATAAAAAGGTATTTAAAACCCCCAAAATAAAAACAAGAAAGGAGTGCCATCTGAAATGCCTACAGTAGAAAGGAGCACAATGTTTCTTTGCACGAGAGGAAGCAGTGGCATGCACTCGCATACAAAGGGGAACAAGTGGTCTTTACATGGAGTGCAGCTGCTTATTAAGACTCACTCCTTCGTGCATTATTCCTTTCATCCCCACTCAACCACAAAGTGATTTTACTTTGCTACTCACAAAGACAGCAAAAGATTTCTAATGGACAAATCCTTAATAAATGTTGCAGATCAGTCGCTTCCCTGCGAGTTATAATACAATAAACAGAACATTCCATAAAAGTATCTAACTGAAAGACACTGTGTGGGAGAGAGCGAGGAAAAGAGAGACAGAGGAGAGAAAAAAGAATATGAAAGACCCCGATTCTCTCCAACTTCATAATAGTGAAATGAGCACATATAAATGCGTTAAGAGTATCTCTTTGCATCTTGTATAGACTGCATGTATTTAATCTGTAAAGCTTATTAAGGCCCTAGTCATTGCTATGCAAAGCAGCACCCAGTGCTTTTCTCTCGCTTTTCAGCTGAGTGCAGTGTTTGGCCAATAGGACTGGCCCCCCGCCTCTCATTCCGCATTCATAACATGCAACATTTGCACAATGTATCTCTCAAAGGCCCTGAATAGAAGGCCTTAATACTCATGTAAACAACTGCAAACCAATTACTTAATGAATCGGGCCCACACATAATGAGAAGCCTCACAAAGGGCTATAAATGCATTTTTTGCACCAAAGCCTCTGCTTTAAACTACAATCCCTCTGCTGTAGTCTAGGCTTAACTGGCAAATCATAATTATTGTCTAAGACAACAGAGAGGAAGCCATTTTTTTTTTTTATTTTGAGTCCAGCTCCATCCTCCTTTTGAAGTCACTCATCAGCTCGCTGACAAAATAAAGCAAATAATTAACACAGACGGGGGAGAAGAAAATACAGAAGGACAGAGAGGAAGAGGGGCAAACCGATAGAAAAAGGGTAAGAGAGCGAGGGAGAGTGAGACGCAAAGGGAAAAGAGAAAAACGGGGCAAGTGCACGCTGCAGTGTTACGCCTCTGCTTCAGTGCGGGGCTTCCAGACCACTTGTGAAAGCAATAAAGCGCAAGAAGTGACTGTTCTAAGTGGAACGCTTACATCTAAGCACGGAGGGAGAAACGGAAGAACGGCCGTATCAGGATACCAACTGGTTAAAAACACGTTACAGCCGAGTCGTTTCAAACACTACTTTAAATGAAGTTTAAAGTAAAAGACCTGTTTAACAACAAGAGTCAAAATATGCTCCCTGCAATGAAAGACACTGAACATTAAAATAAACTGGAAACAACAACACTGAAAAAGAGGAAACAAAATGTAGGAAATCTCAGTGACTCTAAACTGCCCGTAGGTGTGAATGTGAGTGTTGTCTCTCTGTGTTAGCCCTGCAACAGGCTGGTGACCTGTCCAGGGCGTACCCTGCCTCTCGCCCTTTCACAGCTGGGATAGGCTCCAGTATGAAACACCTTTGACTTTACGTCTGTTCGTCAGCTTTGCTGAGCACCTGCATTAAGTAATAACTGTTACTCTCAATCCATTTGTCACTAAGTCCTTTCCATATCTGCCAGCCCAGCTCCTCCTCCATCATCCTCAGTGGTTCCACCACTGTACTGTGGCCCCCTCAGCTGACCCCCCCCACCCTGCCTCAGCATCAGGGATTTATAGATTTTTAAGATGTTTTTAAAAGCTACAGAACACACATTATGTAACTTATCAGCCTAAAAACAAGAGACACAATTTACACACATTAAAACTGCCTGAAAGGCTTAGTTGAACTGTTATGCTGGTGTTACATAGATAAACCTGAACTGAATGCTATGATTTAATTTTACCTCCAGCTGGTGTCCATCCACTTACACTGACTAATTACAGCAGACTACACCATGAGCTGGGTTAACTCTGACTCTGCTCTGTTGTATAGTCTGAGTCCTGCCTGTTTAAAAAAAAAAAAAAAAATCACTGCTTTAGAACTGAAGTTAAGACAATTTAATACTTTAAGGGTCAGTAAATGTGTATTCAGGAGATTGTCAGTTTATTTAAGGATCCTTAAATAACCAACCAAAGACGTGCTTGGTGCTTCATTCTAGTTGGAATAAAGTGCCAGGCATGCATAAATACCCATTTTTGCAATTTCACTTATGTACACAACTTGTGTCTCATAACTCCTCGTGGCATTCTGTTTTTCAGTCTAATTTCTGTTCTGCAAATTTTGTTTAATCACAGATATTGCGTGCTTCCCATGCACATTAATGACAGAGAGACGGGCACCATCTGAGAGGGTCTGGGCCCAAAATTGGCTCATGTATATTAAAGAGGTTGGTCACCCGGGCTGGTAGTGGCAGACATCAGCAGCTATGGGGACCACAATAGAGCCAGGCCATTAGACCCTTCCCTGGGCTAATAGGCAGACTGGGAGCGCCTGCTTGCCAGGCCAGGGAGATGCAGACTTCAGCCCTTGTGTCAGCATGGTGCCCAGTAATCACATGAAATCAGAGAAGATTATTCCTCATAACGTTTACCCAGCCATTACTAGAGCCCAAATGGTTTGCAGTGAAGAGGTGCTCTGAGGACCTGACATGCAATTGCAGATTTGATGAAGTCGTGTTGATATTCAAATGTAACTGTGGTGGTATTAGTTTCCACCGAGCTGTTTATCATTAGATGTTCTTTCCTTAAGCACTCACAGCTCTGATTTGACCAGCCTAAAAATGTTTCAAGGGTGAAAAATATACGGACATTTGTCAACACTTGAGCCGTTTCTCCCCAAAACGGTTAGCCCCCGATTCTCTTCTTGACATGATATGTTTGCATTTTGACAACAAGCCCAAAGACAGTTTATGGCTCCAATTCGTTTTTGTGCTAGCCGATCTGCTTTTGAATTCGAAAACGTGGCTGAACCCAGCAAACAGTGAGTAAGAGGGGCTTTAGGGACCCTTTGTCTTTGTAAGCGAGTTAATGGGTGGCACCCCCTTGATCTTATGGAAATGAACAGGGAATTATGAGAGCAGCCATGCAAATGTACATCAACCACTTTGGTGTCTGGTGGCCCATTTCGTGTGGCCCGTTGAATAATAACAATGTTCTTACCCAGGGTAAGGGTCTTGATGTGAGGAGCTTTTGGCCCTCCGCAGGTCCTCCTCGTGGCCACGATTTATTCCTTAAAAGAGCAAACAGGGCCGGATAAAACCATCTGATTTCTTGATTGATCTCAGCACAAGTTCATTTACCATGTACATTTATACAGAAACATGTAAGGCCTGTAGCAGCTCCTCAACTGTGGTCCTGGGGTCTCTTGCTATCATGAGTGAAGAGGCCTGATATTTGTTAATAATCCATGTGGCCTGCACTCTGAATATGACACAGCTGAAATAATTAAAATCTGTGACTGCAGATGACGTTTTTATTGGAGCTAAATGGGCCAAAAATGGGATTTGTTGGACTTTCATTTAGCATAGACATTAGTCTAGAAGAGAACTGTTTTTCCTCATGTCCATATATTTCCTTGGTAACCAATGATTAGGCTCCAGTTGTTCCCTACTTGACAGGAAGAGTGGAGCATATCCCTTACCTGAGAGGCTATCCTCCTCCTCCTCTTCAGAAATCTGCTGCCTTTCCATCATGGCTGATTGTTTAAGTAACTGATACGCTTTTGTCTCTATTTAGGGACACACATGAACACACACACACACACACACAGTCATGGTCAAATATTTGCTTAAACCCCAGGTTCCCAACTTTCACAGGTTTTTGTGTTTGATGAGACAACACGCTTCGGCAGCTTCGTTTTTTTTTTTGGTTTCATCGCTGAACATAGTGGGCGAAACACTCTGCTCATTCAGCTAAACTGTTGATTCAAGCCGACAGCATGTAGCAACAGTTTCCATGAGACAGCAATCAGCATCTCACATTATCTCAGCATCCCCTAACAGGAAGGGAATGATTGATTTTCTGTTCCAAAAAAAAAAAAAGAAAAAAAAGAAAACACTTGTAATTACTTTCCGTGACACTAAAAAAGGCATCATATTTGAGTGGAGCAGAGAGACTGTGCAGGCAAAAATCAACAGAGCAGAAGTACATGATAAATGGGCTGTTATCTCAATGATGTTACAAAAAGTACACGCACAAAAAAATCAAAGGATAGCGTAAAAATTGTGATCTTCTATGACCAAGTCCCAACAGTTTTAACTTGGATTTATAATAAAAAATATGGCTTTTAATCATTTTTAAAAGCCATACAATGTGTACAGTGCATAACAATCTCCACTATTATTCCACCCACAGCACTTTATACAGCCACTGCTTTTACACGTAGTCTAAAAAAAAAAAAAAACCCCACCAAGTCTACAGACGTGCATGTTTTGGCAATTACTATCAGTTCCAAGGTCATGGTATTTGATTGTGACATTGATGTCGCTCAGCACAGCAAAATCCTTCCCTTGCAAAATCTTTAGTCAAGTTTTTTTTTTAGCTGGTTATGTCTCTTTTGATTAAGTGTAGCGATTGGAAACTGGACTCATTTTGCTGGCTGTGCACCTTAGGGATGCGGACACATGAAAAACCCAGTAGGAAATGTGATAGCCAAGGGTAATATAGGATTGCTTTACATTTCAGAGGTGTAGCTGAGGGACGGGCACACCAACTGCTTCCAGGATGCCGTCACATCTAGTATTTTAAGTCCAGCCTTGCCGGAGCATTGTTTAGAAGATAATGAGAACCGATGACAGATCTTTTGCGCTTCCCACCCTGGCGCCCTGACAATTAAAGCGGCCGCATTATGCCGGGGCAGTGAATTATCAATTTTGCTAGAATGCCTGAGACCAGGCTGAAAACACAGCTAGTGTTTTCTCGGAGATAATTAGAGAGAACTAGCACAGCTCTTCAGGTGGGACTTTGACCCTGGCTTCACCTTGATCATCTTGCCTCAGCCATTGTGTAAAAGAGCCCATTATTCACTGCAGTGGGAAGAAAACAAACCACAACATAAGGACAGTGTGAATGCTGGGGCACCGGCAATGCCTTTTTACCTCTAATAGGACCACTTTCCACAGGGCTTTCGTCCTGGCTGTCCTCTTCAGTACTTTGTAGTTCTGTAAGAAAGGGAAGCGCATAGTGAGAAGCAATGGCAGGGAAGAAGGGAGTCTAGGGATAGAAATGGGAATGGGGGGTCTTTCTTTAGCTCTGAAAAGATGGCTGTATGAAAACTGCGCTGTGAGGGATTTATAAAAAAGCTCCATGGTAAAATTGATTTCTTTCATGAAAGAGAAGTTTTAGCTCTCTGCAGAGTTGGTCTACCAAAAAAAAAAGTCTATATTTCTTCCAGTTAATGGTCTTACATATTACTGCACAATGACTTATCACAGCATGGGATATTTGGATGTTTGTGGGAATTAAAACTACATAAAAAAAAAAAAAACTATCTGCTGGTAATAACCAAACCCCATATTAAAGTATTACTAGCACTATTATTCTAATTCTAATTTAACACGCCAACTGAAATTATACCAATAATCTTCAGTGACCTCGGATCTGCTGCTTCTGCAGCGGCCTGGCAGGCGTCACATCACCGTCAGCCAGGAGAGAAGAAGGAGCGCGTACAGAAGATAAGTCGCTCTCGTCCTCTGCTGAGGGGCACTCCTCACTGGACCGGGACAGAAGTGTCCTCAGCAACACTTTGGCCTGCGAGCAGCACAAATTAAAGCCACACTCTTAATTGTTCTCATTTTGTGGAGGAAGTGTCAAATTGAACTCTCGCCGATTAGGCAAGTCATTTACTTTGGCCATGGCTGCTCGCACAGAGGTGCAGCTGTAACGCGTGTTCAAACGCCAAGAGAAAATAACTTCAAATTGTCTCACTCGTTCAACTAAAAAAAGATTATTTTGCACACTTTCGCTCCCGCTCTCCCTCTCAATCGCACTTTCTTCTCACTCTCCTCTTTTCATCCATGAGATTAGAGAACTGCCTAAAGAATGCAATCACCCTGGTGTTAATGTGCAACACGTTCCAGATATCTTCCCTCTTGGCTGAGAGGATTGAGACAAACTACTCTCTTCCTCCCACTCCGGCTCATTTTTATCTCTGTAGAGATGAGGATACACAATTAAGAGGAGCTGTTCCAGGAGATGAGGAGCAGGGAGATGCCACACACCGATTTCCTTTCTCTCCCTTTTCCCTCCCCCATATCAAATCCTGCCATCACCATTTCTCTTTTGTGATCAAAGACTGCCTCTCAGCCTCAGATGGCCATTTGCAACTTTTAATGAGCACTAATATGGAGGGGATGATCAGGAGGATTTTGACAGTGACAAACTTTAAGTACATTGTAAGTTGTTATCAGTAGGTCACAGTGATGATTGACAATGTACATGCTTTCATTTGCTGAAGGAGACGAGACGCAAACACACACAATCTGAGTTTGCCACTTGGTATTTGATGCTGCTGCACAATAAAAACTGTCTTGATCCTTGTCCCCGATATCCCTCTTTGTTCCTTTTTTAGATTTAGCCAAATGTACCGTGGGTTGAGGGCTCTCGCAGACCCACTGCATTTTAAATATCAATGAATGCAACTGTTAGCACTTGAATATTCAAAGGGCCTCTTTGAGTGTGTGCATGCGAGCTGCATGCTCCCATTTGTCGGAGTAGCCAGGCTGTGTGGCAAGACGTGAATGGAAATTTCTGTTTTCTCTTGTGTGTGGAGAGTAAGCTGTTGTGTGAGAGGACAGAGAGGAGAGAGGCATAAGGGGAGAGATGGAGAAATGGGAGGAAGAGACAGAGAAATAGATGGAGACAGAGTGAGAAAGATAAAGGGAGAAAAAGATTTCCACTCAGGCTTTTCCTCATGTGCTTGGATACAATGATTTAGATGGCAGTACCCCTCTCCCTTTTGTCAGTTCATACTTTTAAGAGGCTGTACAGTCTCCCTCTGTGCCTCTCTCACTGCCGCAGCAGCACTGGAGCAAAATCTCCAAACCACAAGAACCCACATAAGATGAATTCACAAAAATTAATAATACAAAAAAAAAAAAAAAAAACCCTGCATGTGTAGAACAGTCGATAGCGGGACTGCTGACATATCTCTTGACATCATCTTTGAGCTCTGAGTGGGAATATTCTTTGTAATTTCTTTCTTTGTTTAATTGAGCATGATCCACAAGGTCAATGAGTGGGAAATTTAAAATAATCCCATTGAGTAGAAGGTCCAAATGGCTCCCTCATTCAATCAGACCCAACTGATGGCTATACTTTTGGCTAATACTAAATTAAAAGCAAGTGTTTCTCAGATGAATACGCCACATGAGATGAAAGAAGCCAAGCTGAGGCTGTAATTTGCGATTACAACATGGGTCAGGGTTCCCCTTCTGTCTAGGTCAACGTGTGGAGCAATCTGACGAGCAGGAGGCCAGGGCTTACTTTCGAGCACAAGACACAAAGAGGGCATTTAGCAGCGACTGCACTCCTCCTCAAAAAACACGCAAAAGGAACAAGTGAAGAAACAAAAACACTCGCTTATTTGGAAAGGAGAGAAACAGAGGCCACATCTCTGTGTGCCGATATCTGCCTGCTTTTTTGGATGCAAGTGTGTGTGACCTCCTGTTTGTGCTTGTGGCTGCAGTGTACGAGCCTTCGACGCTACCTGGTGGCTGTAGGTGGCATGACGGCTCAGCAGCAGCGGCGTGAACAGTTGGACCAAGCGCTCAGTGCTGAGGACGCGGCGCTCCTTGAGCACAAGGGCGTGCTTGAACCAGCGATCCCACAGCCGAGCAGCATTAGGAGGGAGGCTGGCGCTGTGGCGGGGATGGGGGTGGGATTAGATGGAGAGAAACAGAGGCTTTGTTACTGAATGCACAGTAGGAAATATGAGCATATATACAATTACACCCACACAGAGTAGCAGATTATTTGATGATCAAGAAAATTGAGGAAGCTGAAAAGTTTGGAGCACCTTCGGTATAAAACATTTCTCAGACTGCTTCTTCTGAGCAGCCTTCTTAGAAAGGGTGCTTTCTGTGTCATCCTAAAACAACTCAGAAGCTATGGATTATTAATGAATTTCAGTTAACACTGAATGGACGCAGACAGCAAAATTGATTCGGGTTGAAAAACTGAATAAAAGGTCAAGGTCAGCCAGTAGGCATCTCCAGAGGAAAGAGGGGGACACGGCTAGATGTGTTTCTTTGAATTGACTATATAGCAGGAAAGGTCTCAGTGAAATCAATAGAGTAGTGAAGCAGAGCATGGATTTAGCTCAGAGTATAACTACTCATTATCCAAAGGACTGGAAGTCGCAGATAGGGCATTTTAATTTACTCATGACATTCACCCACGCAGTGTTACCGTATGAGGTGACACCAAAGATGACCTTTTACATTTGTGGACAAGGGAGACTGTATCAAATAGTAGCATGAAATATTTCTGTGACTGCTGTAAGTGCACGACCCTCCCCACAGTCTAGTGGGGGAAAAAAAATACAAAAAAATAAAATCAAATGCACACACAGCTACGCGCACACACTGTGAGATGGTTCACTTTCTTGAAGAAAAGAAGACAAACATCTATTGAACTCTGCGGCTTTCAGAGCGCTGATATTTGTGCTCTGAATGACTCCATTATCCAAGTGTTACAAGTAGATGATTACACAATACCCAAAATACCACAAGCAACACTTTATCATGTAACTATATATAACAGCAACTACTACACATACACACACATATACGTTATTTTGACATCCTCATAATGCAAAAGAAATGCCAACAAGTGAAAACAGAATATTAAATAACTCAAACAACTGCAGACATAAAACTCAGCCTGATATTATGATTTCCACTTAGCTCGAAAACCACGAATACAAAACTGTACGTAAACACACACACACACGCACGCACGCGCACACACGGGCTGATGTCAGTTTCTAGTAGACAGACCAGGAGCCTTACCTTATTTCATTAGGCTCAGCGCTGGACTGATGAGTACACACTAGATCCCGCGGTAGCAGGCAGCCCTTTTCTGTGCTCCATGACAACCTCTGAAGCTCACGAAGGACGACTGCCCCACATGCTTCAAGGTCCTCGTCATTCAAGCCCGCTCCATCGTCACAAAGGCTTCCCAATATATAGAGAGCAGTCAGCTATTGCCATGGAGCTCTGGGCTAAAGTACACAGCACACATCTAACAACGGCTAATGCTTCACACATGCACACACTGCAAGCATAATCATGCACATCAAGGCACATGCACTACAGCTCACACAATATCTCAGCAGTTCAAGGTTACACCTGGGGTCGCGACATAAAATGGCCCAAGATGTTACTGGAATCATTTACACAGTAGTGTTTGTATAGATGGGGACACCGGGTTTCAAACACGTGAGCAAAGCTTACCTTTGTTAATCATTTATCCATTTATGACATAGAAAAATGTTCCCCACACTCTCTGCCTAACAGTTACTACAACAATCCCATGTGTTTGAGAACCCCTCAGAAATAAAGACGCATGCATGGTGGTAATGACACTTCATCTAATGTGAGAGCCCTTGGCAGGAGGATATGTTTTCCTCATCTGCACAAACTGCTCCATTAAATAAACATGTGCAGCAGCATCTCATTCAGACAGGGGGAGAGGAAGTTTAAAAAAGTTTGAACAAAGATACTGAGGCTGTACCTGATTATTCTGCTCAGCTGCACTCCATCAGCAGAAGAACGCCCATACACACCGGCCTGTTCGCTGTGGAGTCGTCCTTCAATGCTGTCAAGCAGATTAAAGAGTCCTTCCTGGGAGAGACTGAAAAAGATGCACATTAATTTAAAAAAAAAAAATATGGAGGAGGTCATGTGATCAATAGGTCTGCCATTTCTCGAAAAAACAAGATGCTATTTGATCCAAAAATCTATGATACATTTTTCTGGGCAATTTCCTTGAGGTACTCAAGGCCTGCTGGTCATTAAAGTGCTGCTGCCACAATACACAATTTCACCAGTTCACTGTGTCTGCTGCTGGCGCCACATGTAACACAAGGTCGCGAGCGAAAGCTCGACAAAACTAGCATTCAAATCCGGAACGCACACCAGCAGCTGTTTGCTGCCAAATTAAAATGTGGTATCGATTATAGCTGGTTAAACTGCAAAAATAATGTTCAAGACGAGTAATATGATAATACAGTTAAACTCCATTACTGCCACAACCTCACACTTAAAAGTGCATGGAAAGAGAGGGGCCTCTGCATGATTTCTTTTGGTGAGAGATTTACACTTTAATCTGGTCCTGTGTGCGGCTGCAAAATGAGAAATGGATGCCTAATGCATGTGGATATTGAGAATCCATCTCTTTCTTGAGCATTAAGCTCTGGGTGGCCCTCATTGAATTCTCCCAGAAACCCCAAGCCGAGAGTTCCTAAGCCCCCTTACATAAAAAGAGGCCAAAAAGAATTTATGACAATCTGTAATGGGCTCTTGGGTTAGGGGTCAGCAAACAATTGCTCCCTCTTTTTTGCAGGTTGTTTCCTGGTAACATCCTGATTAAGCTGGCAGCTTGAATTATATCCATGACTTTCTGTAGTGTGCAATCCATCTGTGCCAGGTCCTCTTCAGTGTGGCTGAAGTAGAATAGGCAAAAGCTCTGTCTTTTTTTCCCTTTCCCTTATTGCCAGTGTGGGCCTTGAAATAGTCATCTTTCTCTTTCCACTTTATTTATCAATGCTCTTCAAAAGGAGACCTTTAGAGAGTGAGAAAGTGAATTAGTTGTGTTTTCCTGCAAACCTCTCTCTCTACTGTATTGTTGCCGGCTTTCGTGTCAAGGTCTCTAACCTCACTTTAGATGCTACTATTGTCCGCATGTCAACATCATCAGGAGTGTGTTGTTAGCCAGGAGGAAGAGGTCAGCCTCTCTGCAGCAATATTGCTCTACAGCATAGAGTTGTGACTCTGGGGTGATTTACCACACGGAATGGCCTCAGCATTGAGTGACTGGTGTCAGGTGAATCGCACATCCAGGCACAAACAGCAAATGGAACAGACAAAGGACGCAGAAAATATAACCACAAGTAGTAAACACACACCAAGTGTGGTCATATCTGGCTAAATTTGGGATACGCCCCAACCACACTGTCAGAATTCAGCTCAGAAATTAATGAGTAAAAATTTGCAAGACTTTTACTAAAGCAGAATTAAAGCCAGTTAAAAGAAGCATACCTGAGGAACGCCCTGATGACACTGCAATTACATTTTTATAATCCTGCAATGTTAAAGCCCCATCTCCGGGCTTAATTGGGGTTTTTAAGAACCCAGTGTTAACTGTCACCAATCAATCAAACCCATCCTGCAGTTCAGAGACAACATATCTGACAGCAAAGCAACACTGAGGGCATTGTGATGGGTATTAAAAATGAAACTATACAACATTTCAGCCTGGAGGAGAAATGGGTTGTTTTTCCCTGACTGCGGGGGCGATATAAACTTTAACCTTAAGAGAAATCGAGAGAGAAAGAGGGTGAGAGAAACAGGATAGAGACGGGATACTCTCTGAGCTTTACATCAAAGCCTCCGGTTTTCTCCTCATACAAAGAAGCTCTCCGTGTTAACAATGAAAGCTGCAGCCAGCACCACTGTCTACCCAGCGCGGTCTGACTGAGGCTCCTCTGGGGGTCATGCTATAAAAGTATACCAGACCACACAAACAGCCAGGCACAAACAAACATGCAGCAGAGGGAAAATATAATCCTCCGCAATATTTTTGATGCATACAGGGAGTAGACCAATTAAAAAACAAAGCCTTTCATACCAATAATGCTCAGGAATTACTATTTATTTTCATAATTACAAAAAAAAATTAAATAGTATTTGAGAATATAGCTCATAATGTGGCCCAGGGACTGAAAGACTGCAGACATTAAACACTGGGGTTTTTCCTTGAGAGTACAGTAAAGAAAAAAGTGCACACAAAATGAAGGTTTTTTTTTTTTTTAAGAGCATAAGAGGTGCTGTTCATAAAAGACGTGATATTGTAGGGAAAATGCAAAGGCTCTGCGTGCAAACATTCACATAGGATTTTCTGTGGCTCTAACCCCATCCAAAATGATCCTTCAACTCAGAGGCCATCATCACGCTAAGGATTTGTGGCTGTAAGTGCTGTCCACATGCCCACCCCTCCACAACACTCTATGGTGCCACAAATTTCCTCCTCCACTGGGGACTTCCTGAGGTCTCTCAAGCAGAAAATTGCTCTGTTACAGCATTATCTTGGATTATGGCAATATTGTTGGTGACAGGTCCTGAGCTCTCCCTATAAGATGCATCACTGCCACCGCGGCTGCTGCTGAACTACAGAGAGGACGGTGGCATGGACCGTGACTCCCACAATCCTCTCTGTCAGCTTCAGATGTGAAGGTGGCAAGGAGGAGTTTACAGTGTGTTCACTCACTATCATCAACAGCCCTCTGTGGTTCGGCACGGCCATGCAGAACATGCTCCTCGCTTAGCTCACTGAGCTTTAAATCTCGGGGAGGAAAACTGCTGACTGCTCTCAGCACATTTTGAGGAAAATGTTAGTGTTTTTCTTCACTGACCCACTTTGAACATTTCAGACAACAAAGTGCATTAATCATACATACTGTACCTTTTCAAGGTCCCCACCGGAGCTTCGCTGCTGAAGTGGAATGTTTTCTGGGAGCGATTAGAGCGCAAAGACGACGCGAGGCCGTGCTGGCTGTGATCACTCCCTCCATAAGGAGCATTACTCTCAGGTGCCCCACCTTCTGGTAGATCCTCCTCCAGCTCAGATTGTGTCAGAGAAACAGTCAGATCACTAGCAGTGCTCTCTGACAGCTCCACGTCTGAGCTTGGTGAGCTCACACTCTCACTTCTACCTGGATGTAAATATACAATGTAGTATGACTTGGCTCACAAAAAATTGCTTTAAAAGGTTCTAGCAAAGACGATAAAATACATTACAAGGTAGCTGGCAAGAAAGATATCACCGCATACCTGCTCTCTCTTCAGCGTCTTTTCTCAAAGTGGTTTTTAGCATCAAATGGCCATGACCCCTCTCTTCATCTTCCATCACGTGTGCCTCATGAGCCACCTCTCTGGTGTCAGCGTGTTCTGCAACGGAATTCGTAGCCCTCGGCGGGCTGCCAGGAAATGGATTCTTCTCAGGCCCCGTCAAGGTCACCAAAGGTGAACGTTCCCGTTCATCATCACTTCCAAAAGCCACGTTGCCAGCTGTGCCTGTTAGGGCACGAACAGATGGGAGCAGCCCCATCATTCTTTCATGTTTGTCACTCAAATTACCGTCGTCAGGGGAATCGTTTGAGCCTGAAATGTCATCTGATAAATGTTCTTGGTTGCTGGCGGCTTCCTCTCCGCCAACTGTGAAGTCCTTCAAAAGGCCACTTGGTAGACATTCGCGGGAGTGCAGGCTGCGATTGGGTGAATGATGCAGTCCTTGGTGTGAGTGTACACTTGTGGTGCCAGCCTCAGCGGCAGACCCTCTGGAGGTCTGGTGGCCCATAAAAATTTCCACTGGTGCTTGTGTAAAATCCTCAGCTGGGTGAGAGAGGTAGCTGTCCCGCTGTTGTGTATGAAAAGCTTCAATCTGCACTCATCAAGGAGACGGAGAAACAATATATTCATTTTATCGACTAAACTTTTCATTACCTCATGAAACATTTTCTCTAGGCATGAATATGGATTGTTTCAAATGTCAGAGTTCTTGTTTGAGTTAAATAAGTGCTATTTTGAAAGAATTTCAACTCAAGTATGCTAGCTATCCACTTTAGAAATTTGAATAAATGTAGCTTATTTAGGCCAAGGTCAGAATTCTTTTTGCAACATTTTTCAAAAGAATGTCTCAGGATCAATGTTTTAACTTTTAATCTTATTAGAAATCCTTTAGACAAGTTTTGATTCATGTCTGCAATGTCACCAAGGGCGGGGAGAGAGAGGAGCAAAAAAGCCTCCCTCCAAACATAATAACAAAAAGCATGGCTTCTGTTTCTTTTCTGATAAGCGTCTTAAATACCAAACAGTTAGCTGCTTAATAACATTCACTGTAAACCATGCAGCCTGCCCAGCAGATCCACAAAGTAGGTAAAAAAAGAGGAAAAGTTAATTTCTTGGCTGAGTGATTCCATCGGTAGCTGCAGGGCAAAGTAGAAAGTGTTTCACTAAAGTAGCAATTGATTCTTCTATCAATCTGCGGCACGCGTGTGCTCTTCCAAGGAATGTATTAAATATGAAAATCATATCCCGTTATCATCTGTCTCCAGCTTTCAGCCCGGTAAGCTTCCCTTAATGAATGCTGCAGCCTGAGGGACATGCACACTGCCAGCCAATGGCTTGTATGCATAATGGAGTGACGGTACCATTTTGCTCATTACAATATCGACAGGCTGAGGGGGGTTTTGCACACAGTTACAAGTGACTGCTCTAGACAGCATGCTCCAAGTTATTATGAGATGTCTTAGACATTTCATCTAAAAGAGCTTTAACTGCTTTAAGTGAAGGGAGAAAGCAGCTATGGGCTTGAACTACATCGCTTGTACAGATTCAGCAGCTAGGATTAGACACCTGTGTTATTACAGATACACAGTTTAAATGTAGACTCTACAGATTTACCAGGCATAATGTCTACTTTCCTTTGTTATTCTAAACCTGAAAACACAGCCTGATAGAACTGAAATTTGCATAAACCTTGTAAACATTTCAAAAAAGAAACAAGTGCCATTTATCAAGCAAATGCCAAAAAAGTGTCAAACAAACAAACAAATAAAAACAGAGAACATGGGCGACGTGATCCATAAAGGATGTGATGTGTGTAAATCACACGATACTGTTGGTGGAAAAAAAAAAAGATATTCATGTTTTTATGTTGTTCGGCATACCTTTGCTGGTTTAAGCTCCCGCTCCATTTTCTTCCTGGCTTCCATAAATTTGGAAATCTTTTTTAAACAGTCAGCCTGTATGAAATAAGACTGAATTAACACTTAAAAGCTAAATGACATTTTTAATATTCAACAGGCATGTGTCATGCAAACCTAAGACAGTGCTGTGAAAGTGCTGCTGAATATTATCCGGTGTTAGGTGGTTATGTGGCGTAAAAGTGGAAACCCAAAAAAGGGAAACAGCTGAAAGCAACCCCCCCAGTCACAGAGGCTTTTCCTAAGTGAGGCTCCTCTGTGCAGATGCCGACACCCCTCATGGCAGACTCACTGCCCTGCTCCCAACTCCAAAAGAAACTTCGCCACACCTTTTCATTGCATTCTCATTTTGAACATACAGCACAAACACTACCGATGACAATTACAATAAAATCTAGATAAATATATATGCAAATCAGCGAGCAAATATGTGCTCGCTGTCAGTTTGAAAAATGTGTTTTTCTTTGTACCAAAAACATCACAGTTAAACTGGGAAACGCGTGGGTGATTTTACACAATGAAGCAGAGTGCAACAGGACAACCAAAATAACAGCAAACATGTAGGACTCATAAAGCATCAAGAGGAAATAAACCAACTGCTTGAGGGGAGAGAATGGCTAAATCTCTGGAGCACTTCAGAGTCTCTATATTGGGCAATTAACTCTGTGAGTCATAATTAGCCAATTTTGTTAATTTGATATTAAGCTGTCAAGCACTGTCGTTGAGTTTTAAGTGATAATCTGACTGGCTCATTGTTTTCTCCCCCGTTCATTTGCTTGTCATGATAAATTGCACAGTTTGAGTGTTTACTATTGTCACATCAAGCCATTCCAAGCAAATGTCTGCTCTGTTAAAATTACAGCAAGGCATTAAGGCAAATGAGTATCAACAACATGCTCATTTATAAAACTGCAGTGCTCCTAAAAATATATATATATTTTTTATGTATACCTGCACATGCATGGACTGTGAAAGTATATTCAGCTAACCCTTAGACAATAATTAATTACTGCACGTGAATTCAAAAATTTCAGAATAAAAGTACAACTGTCAAATCTGATTCCACCTCAGTGGGTGGAGTGTTTGTTCATAGTAAAAGCCTGCTTTCAGTGTGACTCCATAATGAGGAAAGCTACTCCACTGAACAAATGAACTTGAGCGAGTGTGTGTGCGAGAGAGAGAGAGAGAGAGAAAGAGAGAGAGAGACAGAGTGTGTGTTATACCTTTTGTTGTAGAAGGGGGCCATGGTCAGGACTATATTCCTTCATGCTAATTTCTATGCACTCCACATCTCTCAGAAGCTCAAGGTTTCTCATTTTCGCTCGTGCTTCCCTGTCACAGATTTCCTTGAGATAACTGCGCAGTTTGGAACACTTTATCTGTAAGCTGAAGGCAGTGGAGAACTATTATTCAAAAGAAATATTATCTTAGAGCATTGTCAAAAAATAAGAGCTAGGCTTCTCACAAGAAAAGGTTAAGCACAATATGTTTTACATTTAAATCTCATTCTCACCTCGCCCGTCAACCTAAGCCCTGCTGGTTGGACCTGGCACTTTGGTGTTTATGAGAGATGATTTACATAAAAATACAAACAAACAAACAGTCTGTTCTGCTTAGAGGACGAACTGCGCATGTACATATTTTAGCTGAACAAAAAAAAATAAAAACTGACACATGAAATAAAGACTGATTTTTATTTGCTCCAAGTTTAAATAAAAACTTAGCTGTGGGTCAATATGAACACACGGGACAATTTCCAAATCAATTTAATATACAGTGACCAAAGTCCACCTACATATAATTGGATATTTAACTTAAAGCAATCAGAGACTTACAGTCTTTTATCAGATCTGGAGTAAACAAACAGCTCCCTCTCCAGCTCCAGCCTGCGTCTCTCCCTGCGCGCGCGCGCACACACACACACACACACACACACACACACACACACACACACACACACACACACACACACAGTAAAGAGGACAGAAAGTCTTACAGCTGCAGCTCTAGGCTAATTACTGGAAAACACCCGTGTAACCCACCGAGTGACCACAACGCGCATGCTAACGTAGAATAGCAACTTTCAAAAAGCGCTAACTTTGTGGCAATTTTGGCCAACATTAACGTGCAAACGCTAACGAGTCACTGCGTTTTATTCATCCTCGGGTAACAATCTCACAGTGAACAGGATAAAGAACTAGCATCTGTTCATCTCCGTGCACGCGGACTTCGCTGGGTAGCTAACCGGCAGGATGAGGCTATCACGCGGCAGGAGCGACAACTCGAGCCCGCGGTCTCTCCCGGGCCGCGCTCTTTTTAACAACAACAGCGGGAATCCTCACCTTTCGTGCATGCTCTGCTGAACTGACGTTATCCTTTCGTAATATTGGTCATCGCTGCGAGCCGAGCTTGCCATTTTCGCCCGCTTTTGGCGCTGCTGCAAAGCCGAGAGGAAGAAGAGACAGAGGGGGGAGGAGGGGGAGAGGAGGGTGGCTGGTGTTTACGTTGGTTACCATGAGCACCGCTTCCCAGAATTCCTTGCGGATAAACACAGACCACGTGAGCTCCGGTTATAGCTAACTAGAATTATTATTAAAAAGAAAAATCCCACTAAATGTTGGGTAAGAGTCTTTTTCAACATATGTTGATTATTTGCGTAAACAGAAAGCCCCCTTATTTAGAAAGTCGTACAGATGTATGTAAAGGTGCGTAAATGTCATTTCTGTTTATTTATCGTAGTTTCTAACCTGACTGGGACAGATACCAGCCATCAAATGTCTTTTATTTGATAAGCGCTCCCTTCTCTGTCAGAGACACACTGATGTCTGATTTTCTCTGATGCTTGCTGTATATCATCCCCAGATGTTGTCTTGCATTATCAGGGTTCATCGCTGACATTTCTCATAATGTCATGTTTTGACTGACTCATTTTCTCAAAGTGACAGCACTACATGTCCTTACTGGGAACCTGAAATTGACAGCTCCTTCAAATGCACATCCTAATCAACCAATTTCCCCAATTCCAGTCCTATCAAATCGCTCTTTATCTGTTGAACTGGGGAGTTTTGTTGTTCTTTTCTAATGCTAATCTACCCCATTCAGCATCTCTCTGTGAGGCTATTTGTTGTGAAATAAATCCCCTTGTTTGCCTCCTGCATGTATAATTGATATTGTTGCCAGGCTTTTTGTTTGTGCCGTGGAGAGCTGGAAGGCAGTTGCTTTGGAGGTGATGAAGAAAATGAGACTTGCAGCGCTGCCGTTCCAGCTGAGCCAAGGTTGATGCCTGTGATCAGTCTTTGCTGGATGTCATACATGCATTCATGATTATTTTCAGCAGATTGTAGCCTCACAATGTAGACTACATTTACAGCTGCTGTTTAATACATTTGTGTTACTTCTGCTAGGTTGTGTCATCCAGATAGACCAGGACCCCCGGGTTAGAATGCAGACCACACTGAGGTGAAAGGTCTGGACTGAACTTTTAACTTAATGCACCCAGGTGAGTATGAAATAACAGGTGCATTGAATAAATTCAGATTCCACTTTGTTCTCATCCCTAATGCATTCCTTTCCACGTATCTCTTAAACAGCATTAACTTTATGGTGAATTATCGACAGTATAGTTATTTCCTAGTTAGAAAAAAGTCCAAAATGCTGCAAGAATAAAGCTGTTTTGATGATAAAGCAGTAATAGTTTTAACAAGTGCTTATCAATATAAACAAAAAGGTGCCATTTTTCAAATCTTACTTCATGAATGGCCACACTGAAAATATCATTTTTCTTACTCTTTGTAGTTTTATACAGTTTTTCGACACCGTCTTTCTCTGCTGCTCCTGTAAAAACATACAATGTGTATGGCCATTGATATGCCCTAACAGAGGTCACCATTTGCATGAGAATTAACAGCTAGTAAATTAAATTGATATTCAGTGCACATCTCCATTGAATCCTTCAGACCTTTGTTCCCCCCGCCTGGCAGAGCCCGTGTTCAGCCCCCCAGCTAGTCAGAAACATCTGTGCAGTTAATAATTTGATAAACAGCTTACACAAATGCTAAATTATCTTCTCCATTCCCTCTCCTTTTTTCCTCCCCTTGTGCAGGACTTGGAACAGTTGGCTCACCTCTCTGTGGTGCTGGGTTTATCTGTCTTTTGTGGCTGTTCTTCCACAGCTCTGGTTTTAATGGCTCTCCCTTCACTCCTTTCACTATCACTTAGATACTGAAGCAGTATTTGGGGTTAATGCAAATCCTCAACTCTCATCTGTGAAGAAAAATGCACTGAAGCTGCCTATTGTGGCGAGTTTAAAATGAACTTAGTCGGAACATTTGTTATGCATTCGCAGTTCTGTCCGGAGAGCATTTAAAAATGTTCAGAAAGAACTGTGACACTGATCAGCACATTTTAACATGTACGGTGCCTTTGTGCCTAAAGCCCAGAGCTCAGCTGACTCCCTGTGAAATTACAAATTAAGGTCTGACATATTTTTTTTTTCCCGGAGAGCATTCTACACCAGAGTGCAAAAGCTTTCAAGTTCCACGTGTTAATTCAATGGTCACTTGTTTCTATAATTGGCTGATGCCACTAGTGAAAGAGATTTGACCGGGCTTTTATAATCGTTTCAAAAAGTAGGCTCTTGTGGTTGGCACAGGTATAGTTTTATTTTCACAAAGGTATATTAAAAAGATTAAACGTGTCCGGAGAATGATATTAGTAGTATCTGTTCAAAATCGAGTCTGATTCAATTTAAAAAGGATACAAAGTATCACAGACGGGTTTTTGTATGTTTGTGTGTGCGCACATGCGCCCGCGTACAGTTTATTTGTGTGTCGATATTTTGTGAGTACGTTTTTGTCTATGAGAGGACAGCAATTAGTTAAGTGCTATCAAGTGGATGAAAAGCTCCAGCAAATCCCCTTTATAATTTCATGGAAAAGAAAGCTGACGGAATGGAATGGGATGGAGGGGAGCTAGTTTCCAATGCTTGCCTTTTCGGTTGCAACTTAAGAAGAAATTGAACACTAAGAGGCTGCACTAAGCTGTGTTAATACATTGTGCAACTTTTTTCACATGCTGAGTTGCTGCTTTAAACTTTTCCTTTTTTCTGCTCCGTGGATATTGGCTCTTCTCTTACTAAGTTTTAGTGAGGAGATCAGATTCAGCATGTTGCTGCTCGGTGGTGGTTATTTGAATAAACATCAGGGCAGTCTCGAGTGCTGTCTGAAAGCACAAGGCTTCATTGTGGGTTTGAACAAAGACTCCAAGGTCTAATGACAGTGGCTTCTTGTTGTTAGCACATGTAGACCTTGTGATGTTGTAGTTTGCAGAGTGGATTCATTCTCCATATTGTTTATACTTTTATTCTTTCCCCTGGGCGTCCTCTACCAGTGCCATCCAGACTCTTGCCTGTCATTTCACATGCTTGCAGTCAGTGGGCAGATCATGTCAGTGGGTGACAGAGACAGGAAGGAGAGGATCATCTCTCAGTCTGACAAGAGTCTTTGAGTCTGGAGTTTGACCGACAGCTGATAGGAGCAGCGGTGTGGCGCGCAGCAGCAAATAGGGGCAGCGTGTGAGGTTGTCAGATGATGAGTTTCATGTGGGCTGGGCTGTTTGGGTCAGATGCCTGACAGCCAGGACTTGATGTTTGCTGTTGTGCAGTTGTCCTGGTTGGTAACGCTGATACCTTGCCTTGTTGCGACAGTGCCCCCTCATGCTCTGCCGTGTTTACCAGCCCAGGCTCGGCGGTAGTGAACCGGCTGTTGAGCGGTGATGAACTTGTATAGAGTCAGAGGATAGCTCTTTGTCCGTCATGTTTACCTGCTGTTACAGCTGTAAGTGTTCCCCTGCAACATTCAAAAAGGTTCTCAAACCTTTTTAAACACCTCTCGTTTGTTTTATGATTTGTGTTATTCTTTCTATTTAAAAGTTTGTCTTATTCAGTGCATATTCCAGAATAATATTAATCATCTTTTTTTTGGCATTTGGACGAAAAAAAATTAAGTTTGTTCATTTTTATTGTAAATATTGTAACTCTTTGGGTCGAGGGGATTGTGTTTCACCTTCCGACCTAAGTGCAGAAACATTTAAGACACACAACTGTCTTAAAATGTTCTGCTTGAGAACCTTAGTTTTCATATGATCTGTAACTTATCATCTGAAGGAACAGCAGAGCTGAGAATAGACGCTTCAATAAATGAGCGCCTCTTCCCTACACCCAAAGAGCCAATCCAGTCCTGGATGGCCCATTTGACCCAATCCTTTAGGAGAGGCCCACAGGGCCCACGTGACAGCCACATTAAGGCATTAGGAAGTGCTTTATTTGTTTGCGTGAGGGACATCCTCTCCTGTCTGTTCCGTAGGTCACACTCGGTTGGCACTGCAATTGGAAGTCATTGCGCTTATGTGGGTTTAGTCTTCCAGGTCAAATTATCCTTCAATCTGAGCTGAATTTGGGAATGGCAGAGGCAAGGATCAGCCCAGGGCCCAGGCCCTCTCCTCAGTATTAAGCCATCACAGTGTTGTAAGGTGAGCTCCTGTAATGAACCATGTCACCGCTACCACTGCACCAATATCCCCACTACACAGCATGCATATTGATTGCAAATTGTGAGTGCGAGAACGTGTGCGGCGCTGTGTGTATGTAATGTATGTGTGCACGCTCACGTAAGCTCGCCTTGTTCTAGCAAGAAACGAGGGAATCGCCTTTCTCTGATTAGAAAGCTCATGCATAGGAAAGCGCGACAGAGACACTGCTCCCCATCTGCCCGTGGTGCAGGTGAAAACAATTTACACATCGCCAGGCTAATGGATACATTCATAGGGAGCACAGACAGAGGGAAAGAGGGATGGAGGGGGAGAGGGAGAGAATAGCAGAGAGTGAAAAAGAGCGGGGTTGTAATGGGCCCAGGCCAATGCAGGCCAGTGGCCCTGCTCATGCGGCCAAGCCAGACAGCAGCGTATCAGATAACACATAATCACCAGGATCAGGGACTAATGAATGCGGTCATGGCCCACCAGGGCAGGCTTTTGCCCGCACTAAAGACACTTGTAAACAATCGGCTGGGTGAAACATGGCAATAATATGTTGATTCAGCAGGTAATGAGGTTCTCCCTGAATCAATACCCCCTGCTAACCCCTCTCCCAGGTGGGCCAGTGAAGAGCGGCGAGCCAGGTTGGTGAGCACAGACCTCTGCCGATGACCTTTCCATGGCAGTAAGGACACGAGGCAGTCTGAAGAGGACTATTCTCGTATTGCACAAGGCGCTGAGTGTCAGAACTTTCATTCGCAGCAAGCAAATGAACAGACAGGCGCTGCATGCTAATGAGCGGCAGGCTATTTTCCACCTTTTTTATCTGCACATTATGCTCTTGACTTTGGAGAAGGTGGGAATTAGGTTGGACCTCAGTGTCAGGCTGCCTGATGGCTCCGCTCAGGAAAAACTGGTAATTGAAGCCGATGGCTGCCGCGGAGGAGGTCTGAATTTGGAAATAAACAGTTTCAAGCACTGCACGTCATTTCTAGAGAGATGACAGGGGGAATGGAAATGAGCTGTCTGGATCTAATGTGCTTTCGCAGCAGGGAAAAAGGGGGCCATCTTTCAGATAACAATTCCACTCATTAGGACTTCAGTGCCACCGTAATGACAAGAGACCAAGTTGCTAAATTCAGAGAGGACAATTAGGAAATGCTGGCACCCAGACAAACCAAGTAAACAAGGACACATGGCTCTGAATTCTACATATACTCTGGCTTGACATTGTGAGAATCATCTAATAGGTTTCAAGGAGATTTTAAAAAGGAAAAGCAATAAATGGCCTCCCACTGGGTAATTCTTGTCATTGTAGCAACTTCTTTATTATTGCTTGTTCATTAGCATAATAAACAAATTAATTCCCCTTTCATTTGCTAAAGTAAGTTGTTTACATCTGATTCCGCGCTTGTTAAAGGGGAAAGCTGCAATCTGAAAGCATGTTTTTCATGCTTTGCAGCTTGGCTACAGAATATGATTTGTGACTATAAAATGAAGTATGTATCTGTGTACTCAGTCTTCCTGAGAAACCTGGACACTTTCTATTATTCAAGCTAAACTCATGAACCCATGATTTTATTCTAACAATATCTGTTTTGACCACCGCATCATGCATTCAAATACATTTGAGCCTGTTGTCATATTTTTAGGTTCTATTTGTGCCATCACATTAAACTGAAGTGGGGATTCAAGTGCTGTCATAATTACATGCTAAACTAGATTGCATGAGGCAAGTTGAACAAGTTCATTTTTTTCTCACACACTCCTCTGCAGTTTTGGCAGATGTGGCCTTTTCACCTTCCTTTCACTTGGCCCCAATTCAGCATAGCCCCTGTGGCTGCCTCCACCTTCTCAGGCTCTGCAACGCCTTAGTGTAGCACTACCATACTGTATGTGTGTCCACTGTATCAGTCTCCCCTGGGAGCCACTGCCTCTCCCTATTTCAATTTCCAAAGGATTACCACCAACAATGCATTTCCTCAACAGTTGTGCAAAGTTCCTCCACTCCCCTCCTTCACTTCGTTTTCTCCTTGTTGCCCAAACAAAGCCGTGAAGCCCGAAATGTAACTCGGGGACATTTCGAGCAGGATTTCACGAGTTGAATGAAAGTTCGCTCATTAAAATCTTTCAGCATGGCTTTATGCATTAGAGTGAAGAGTGGAGCGCTTGTTTATATACTTTCAAATGACAGCAGCAGTTAATCTCTTATGCTTTTTATTGTGGCATCAGTGTGGCATGTTAAAAAAAAAAAATGCAACCTTCCATGGACGCGGCATGCAACCTTGATGTAGCGGGCAAAACCACAGGGGTTTCTTAGACTGCGATAGCCTTCATGCTCATGAATAAAACAGGGGGTTTAGGGGGCTTCCTGTGCAGCTAATTCACAGTGCCGAGCTTCCAATCTGTTTTTATGGTACTTGGGTGGAACAATTTCTCTTCCCCTGCTTCAGGGCTGCATACAGCACGGAGAGCAGATTCTCGGGAGCTCGTACAGGGATAGTAATTTGCCATAATCAGTTATTGTGCACTGGTGAGTTTAGCACAAGCTGAGACTCATGATACGTTGTGTTTTTTTCTTCAATTTTATGCAAATAAACAAAGCAGCTCAGTTTCTAAAATTGCCCTTGTTTCTAAGACGAAAATGTCTGCTGGTGTGCAGCACGAATTTCCCGTATCTTTTAGGTTTGAGGGCTTCATGTACTCTTTTCACACTATACAATAAACCATAAACTTCTCCACTGAGCGTCTTGCGGCAAAATACAAAATTCGTAACACGTTGCTTTCGCTCGCTGCAATTAGCGATGAGGAAGGTGGTTCTTTTCCTCGTGAGTCCTGTTTGCAGACTCATTACCAGGCCCTGCTGGTTTCTCCAGCACTGAGAGGAAGTTAAACAAAGCGCCACTCACACACAGCCTCTCTGTGGTGACAACAGGCTCCAGACCCATCACCAAACGCTGAGAAGTGAAGGGTCTGTGAAAACAAACCACTATGACACCCTTCACTCTTTCTTCTGCTCGACTGCACCCTGTCAATGTCCAACCCGATCACTAGTGCTGTGAGCTACGTTAATAACTGAGACAACAAACCACCAGGCGATAAAGCCCCAAACCTCTCCATCTTAAAGCTTCTATACGGTAATCATATCAGCCTCCAAAGAAATACACCCTCTTTTTACTTTACAGTGTTGTGAAATCCCAGTTGCACCTGTATTCTTGGTTATAACAAACAAAAAAATCGACATTTTTAATGCTACAAATACACGCACACACACTGATACACAGAAGAGGCTGAAAACCCAAAGTCAGATGTACATATTGATATACTTTGTGCACATACACATGCAGCACACACACACACACACACGAGGCAGAGGGGACCTAATTAAATGCAGACAGTGACTGTGTGGACTGGCGTACAGTGAAGCTGGGCCTCAAGCTGCCACAGCAACAGTTCATCTCGGCCAATTAGATGTTGCATCAAAGCCGGGGCGGCCACAGAGCAATGGGTTCACAGACGATATTGTTGTGTGCGTGGTCAGCAATCAGCAATGTCCCCTGCTGGGATCTGCCGCCGCTGAAGCTGCAGAGAGAGTCACCTGACAACAGCCAGTACAGCAGAGGCCTGCCTGCCTGCTGTGTGATCTTCTCCTAATGTGTGTGTGATGGAACCGCAGGCCTCGGGGATGGAAGTAATGTGATGTAAAAAAAATAAATAAATAAATCTCAGCCCACAGAAAGTTTTCTGTTTATTAGTCCTCTTTCAATCAGAATATGTGCCTGTTTGATCCTCGCGACACCTACGTTTCATGTGTCCGAAGTCTTGATAACAACTAACTACTTCTGCACAAATAATTAACAATACAGCGCAGCTTTGCTTTAGCTTTTGTCTGCCCGGGTCACAAACCAAACATGAACTGATTGCCTTCCTGCTATGAAGTTTGACATTTACATTTTCTGATTCAACAGTCTCAGTTTGCACGGCTAATTCTGCCACTGATTTAAGGGAGAAAATCAGAGAGATAGAAGGAGATGGAGCTTTCTGCTGTGGTGTTGTTGTGTAGCTATATATTCTGAGCTTCACTACATGAAGATAAAAATTTAATATGAGTAACAATGCAAGTGTTTTCTTTTTTTTGCTGTAAAATGAAATGCATTAGCAAAGATCTCACTTATTCTCAGTACTTATATCTCAGTAGTCAGTCCTATTTAATGTAGATACCGGTGATCCTCTAAGAGCTGTGAGAGACGAGAGAGTGATGGCTGTGTAGGATAGTCAAGAGCAAGGCCAATGTTTAAACTGCTAATGGGCACGGGTACATGGAGTCTGCTGGTCCTCTCTGAGACTGAGCGGCAACAGTCTTGTCAATTCTCTCCTCAAACCCTAAAGCTGCAAGTGAGGCAGCAGTCGGCCCAGGATGGGTTTCCCAGGATTAGAAGGGGGTCAGGGCTGGAGTGCTGCCACTCTCTCTCTCAGCAGCTGAGCCACAGCTCCCTCATTATACCTGAGGAGTCAAAACATTACCCATGGTGCACTGGTGCCTCTGGGACAGGCCCACCCCTTGCACCACACAGGGCGGGGTGGGTCTAGTGCCGTACCAGTGACGGGAAAGGAACAGATATTTCTCATGTGTTCCTTTATTAGTCCATATGGAGATCACAGTTTGCATGCTGCTGATAGATAATTTCAAGAAGCAGGAAACATTATATTTGGAATCAGTATTTAAACTAGCTGAGAGCACTCGAGAACACTTGCAATCTTCTGACTCTCCCTCTCCAACGTTCTCCTGAATGTGTCTATTTTAGGCCACAAAGTGTGTTTCACTTTATACACGGCAAACAGACCCAGCCTTCACAACACGTAAAGGCATCCATTAACCAATCACATCAATAGCCTTTGGTTAATTCGTGTATATTTATTTATATATTTCTCCCTTCAGTGAAACATAATTACAGATTATGTAATGTTTAGGCCGGGCACGCTGATTACTGTCCAGTGTTTGAAAGGCTGCAGTTCTTAGTGAATTAGAGAACGATTAGTGCATGGCAAATCTACTTCATTCTAAATATGTTAATTAACAGTCAGTGCAGTGGGTGCAGTAGTTAAAAGCACTAGTAACCTCACACAAGCTTCAAATGTTACCACACTCTAAATTGCTCGCCGTGGCTTTCTTTGAAAGGCTATATTTAATTGAATGCCATACAGTAGCCATTTCCGGGCTAATGGAACTTATATTATATGTAAGAGATCTGGTGAGGAGTCACTTAACCATCCATTACGACAGCAGTTTCAGTTTTGTCATATTGTCCAGACACATGTAAAAGATGGAGATTAAATCGGCATTTTAGCACAATTTAGCCAAGCGTGCATGCTTCGCGTCTCAGTTATTTACTGAAACAAACACCGTAATGATTGTACATACGTACGATACTCTAAACAGCATAGATATATAAATATGTTTTTTGTTTAAGAAGATATATCTTCCTTTCGTTTTCGATTTAAATTCATATGAGCACATAAGCTTTAGTAAAATCAATAGTATGTAAATACAAGACCAATCCAGTATAACTGAGAGGCTCTTCAGGACCACTAACAGTGCACAGAGCCACCTAGTGTTAGCACTAAGCACACTATAGGCTTCTCCAGCAGCCTCAGAGAAGATACACTGAAAATGTGTTTCAGTGCGTATTAGCATGCTGCTGTAAAAACATGCAGAAGAAACTAAACAGTAAATTGGCAGCACATTTTGATCTTGGACAACATGCAGGGAGGTTTCTTCTCCATTTAAATATGTGTAGGTGCTCACTGTGCTGTTGGTGTTCCATATGCTGTTTTGAACAGTTTGAAGTACAGCAACAAACATCCTCAGTCCTCTGCACATGCTTGTTTTACTGTGGCAATCTGCCCCCTCTAATGTAGCAGGATTTTTCATAACTTGGTTAAGGGTGCCCCCATCTGGCCGACAGCTCACCAGAGTGCTGGCTGTTCCTTTGGTTTCTCCTGCCCCTCTGCTTGTTCATTGCACTGATTTCTATTGTGAGAGCTAATTGTTAGATAATATGGGTTGTTTATGTGAGCTGTCTATGCAAATTTTGATGGGATTTCAATCATTTTAGACACGTGATGGTGTTTTCAATGTGCAATTTGAGAGAAAAGGAAACACCGGATACTTGTAGATTTTCTCTCTCTCTCTCTCAGCCAAACACACCTCCAGGGTCCGTGCAGCAACAGTTGTTTTGGGGCAGTCTCGGTGTGTTGGGTGAAATGAGGGTGGCGGTGTGCAGGCGGTGTAATTTGCAGCCTTGACGGAGGAGCCCATTTTCTTGTGTGTGGCCGCTGGGCGCTGGCTGCTGTTCATCAGTATGGAAGTCTATGAGGTGAGGAGAAATTGTAATGATGGACACTGAGCGGCGAGAATCAGCGGCTCAATAAGCCCCCCTAATTGCTTAGCAACAGTGTTCCAGGGTCTCTCATTTGAGATCAAGAGTTTAGTGGACTGAAGACTCCGCTTTGGAGAAATAGAGCTTGTGCCATTCGATAAGACGACGGAGAAATGGGCTCTATCTTCTACTTCCTCTGTGCCCTCCCTCCCATTCCTCCACCCCCCCTCCTCTCTCTCCTTCTCTTCCTCTCGTTCTCTCTCTCTGTCTCTCCCTCCGAAACCCCCCCAACCCTTTCCTACCAGGATGATTATGTTACCTTTCAACTGCATGATGTATTCAGTTCACTAGATTATTTTCTGTCATCTCAGTTAATTGAATTCTGTCCATCACATATAGATGTTTTCACATTTGCATAAAGGTTAGAGTGGTGAAGAGTGTCAAACTTCAATTTAGACAATGTCACTCAAATAAATATACTGGCCTCTTCCTCCCTCTCGCTGCCTCTCCTGGCTCTCCGGAGGTGGGTATTTACGGATTCCGAATTTAAATGGATCTGTATTCCTGGGATGTGCGGACTCTCATATACATGTAAATATGAATATGAAAATGACCGGATGGCTCTCTGATATGGGATGCGTGGCCATGTGTAGTCAGGTGTGTGTCTGTGTGTGTGTGTGAATCTTTTCAATAATCTTCGCACATTTGGATTAATGTGTGCGTATCTGTCCGCGCGGTCGCCTTCGTGGCCAGTTTGTGACACTGCCAGTACGTAGGCATCACTGTCCTCTACAAAGGATCTCAGTAAGCACTTCCTCCTACTCCTCTACTCATTGTCAAGTGCCTCTAACATCCAGCCTACAGCTGTCATGTGAAAATGTAGGGTGTTGTTGGGAGGGGTAATAAAAGGGCCTACCAGAATATAATAGCGTGTGAATGTATCTGTGCATGCAAACAGATGCACATTAGAGTTCAGACATCATATACACTCATTTGTTTAACGCGCCTCCATTGAGATTTTAAAGCGTTTTCCCCGTGGCGGGCAGCTGACCGAGAGAAACAGAGCATAATAACATGTCACAAAAGGAAACATAGCAAAGAGGAGGGAGAGACTTCCCTGACAGACAAGAAGACCCGGGCCAATTCACATTTAATAAGTGCCTCAGAATATCCAATTATGTTTGGTTTTGAAAATTGATTCATGTGTCTTTAGAAGCAATTTTCATATTAGCCTTTTTCAAATAAACATCTATTAGGTTTATGTATCACACTGGCATGTGGCGACAGCGTGCAGGCAGTGCTAAAATAAGTCTGTGTCAGTTAGTCGATAAATGGGAGCGCGAAGACAGATTAGAGTGCTTATCTCTTTTCATCAACTCTGAATACCGGCTGAATTGAAGGTCAATATCTGAGGATTCTCCAAGCCGAGCAGGTGTCTGGAGAGTATGGATTGGCTAGTGCTCGCAGCACCTCTTTCCGTCTTTGTGGGCAGGCCAGGGCCAATTTCAAATGTGTCACAGCTGCATTTAAGCCAACGGTTACCTGGACAAAACCACTATACATTATACTACATTCCTCTTTAACACTCCGTCCCCCTCCGCTCCCTTCTTCATTCTTCTTTTTTTTCCTCGCCGTCTCTGAGTTCTCTCCATTGGTCTACACATGTCACACTGTGGGCTTTGTCACGCCTCGTGACACATGGTGTGAGTTATCTGTGGGGAAAATGTCTGCTGAGAGACAAGCGGAGGTGGCTTATTATGTATGATAACATGAAAGACAATTGTGTGCCGGTATTGACTAGAAGATTTGCAATCTCTTTTTCAGGAACAAATGCAGGCGAAAGCTCAGCAATGGAGAAAACTTATTTTTTGATTGTAAATTAGAAACACAAATATAGGAGGAAAGAAGGTGAAAACAGGCTTCTTTTCAATAGGCCATCTGTTTACAGCCATTTTCAAGGCTGTCCATTATTGATTACATCTCTATTTTTCCTCCGTGGACACAGGCAAAAAAAACACTGCAGATAAAGAACTATTTAAAACTTACTCAGGCAGTATACAACCCTATCTCTCTTCTTTTCTCTCCCCTGGTTCCCAGTGAATGCAGAGCTTTTCTTGTTGGACACGGGCAGTGAAAGCTTGCTAGGCCGTGAGCGGGGCAGGTGGCGCTGTGCTCTTGCCCCTAACTCCTGTGTTTGTGTTTTAGTTTAGCGCTCTGTTCAACCTCTAAATGTCACAGAAAACACAGATAAACACGTGCGTATGCATGCAGACCGTGCGTGCGTGTGCGCGTGTGCAGAGAAGATTGGTTACGAGGCTGTGGAGGTGGCGCTTGTATATCGAGGGGTCTTGTCCAGCGTGTCAGAGGGCCCTTTCGGCTACTCTCTTCTCAGACAAAGCTGTGGTGAAGGGGCTCACTCCAGCAGGACATGGCTGCTGGGGGGGAGAGAGCAGCAGCAGCACTCCAGACCCACCCGCCTGCAGGAGGAGGCTATCTCAGCCGCCTAGTCCGCTCCTCAGGCTGACCGATACTCTCCACCAGCACCACCAGCACCCAGAGGGAAGGCCATTTCTGACCTTATCACAGCATTTGCACAGCTGTCTATCAACACACGCACACACAGGAAAACAAACAAACCAATAACCTTCCACGAAGAGTAAAAAAAACCCACAAAATTGGCAGCATCTTAAAATGTAAACAACCTTGTCGGTCTTGAAACTGGATAGGGTGAGAAAATAGTATTAGACAATCAGTGCTAACACTGAATGCGAGGAACAAAGTTGTAGGGAGAAAATTAATTTTTAGTTTTATTATGGATCGAACTGCAAGAAATTCATATACTTCTATAGCTCTGGAAAAAAGAAAAAATGCCTGCCGAGTATTACAAGGAAATGAATGGCTGGCTTTATTTGTGTATGCATCTGTAATGTTATTGTGGCCATTTTTATTCATGCAGGCAAAGTTGTGAGCTCACCCTTGGCTTTTATTTACACGGTAGTCTTTCGTCTGCTCGACGGGAGAGCCTAGAAGGCTGTAGATAGGTCCTTTCAGATACTTACAAAGGCCGCTGCAGCGGCTTTTTGTTGTCGTAACTACCTCTTTCTTCCTCACATTCCAAATATCTTTGGTTCAAACCTGGTGGCCTTGATGAACAAGGTTCTATGGAATCAATCAACTGCTTCTCTCAGAAGATCTTAACATGGTTTAATGTTGGCCTTGCCACATTGTCCTTTTGAGATATAAACCTCATCCAACTTACGCCTGAGATCCAAGTTTCTTTTCTGAGGGGTCTTTTTGTGTAGAGTGGATTTGAGAGAGGCCTGAGCGTGGGGAAAAAACACAACTGGAGAGAGACAAGCAAGGCTGAGGCCTGTTGTTCTCGCTAATAATGACTGGCAGCATACCTCAAGTATTTTCAGTGGCTTATTCATTCACCACAGTCAAAAAACATCTTTAAATCAGTCATTTTTTAAATTTATATTCATCTTTTCATGCAAGTGAGTGCTATACAAGTGCATAACTATTATATACAGCTCATGCATTTAGATGTTTGGATATCATTTCATATTTAACAGCGTTTCACTCGTAGGAACTTTACGCTTTCTGTTTAATATAAGATTGATGGAACAAATATTCCCACTGGTCGCATATTTTTGGTAACACAAACAAAGAAAAAAAGACATGAAATGAGGGGCTGCAGAAGATAAGGCGTGTTTTTTAGTGAATGCTATATTTCCACTGTGTTTGAACAGATAAAAAATCCACCTGGAATTGTTTTCTTTCTCTTTGGTCACGAGCAGTCAGAAAAACTAGTTGTGAAGCAGACAGCTATTCATGGTGGACATATGTGCGAAGCGCCATCAGCGTCTACAGCCTCTCCCAGCTTCAGTAAAACAGCAACATCTGCCTTCGGTTTTTATAGCCCGCAACATATGTCCCTTCGTCGGTGACAAAGCTGGCTGAGGCTCTCATGCTGTTCCTGTCCCCTAGTCCAAACATACATCTTTAGATACCTGTCAGCCTTTATTATTCCATCCTCTGTTGCTGCAGATAAGGGAAGTTAAAGTTTAATGAAATGCAGGCCGGCTACAGAGGCCCGGCTTTTATAATTTGTCACAGGCTGTGCGCTGGGAGCCCACTCCTATGTAAACACAGAGGCAGCGGTCACGCCATTACTTCTAAATGACGGAACATGGACGAAGTGGCAGAAATGTCACTCGGCAGCAGCCATTTTCCCGGCTCCCCATAAACCAAGCTGGAAACATCAAAATTTGAGAAACACAAACTCTAATAAAGCCCGTTGTAATGTTTTCACAGCAAATTACCTTCATGAGCCGTATCCAAATGCAGTCATTTCCCGTCTGTATTTTCACATAAAATTGATAGTCAGCATGTTTGTCAGGCTGTGTTTTGGGGGAGCCTCGGATGCAAGAACAAATGTGGTCGTTGGAGGTGCGACGCGAGCCCTGCAGCAGTGTAACCAGCAGTGTCATTATAGTCAACATGCTGCGTTTAGGGCCTGGGGTGTAAGAAACAACCTGTTCCCTGCCTCACACGCAGGGGCCGCAGCACTACTTGCTCTGTGTACTTATATAACCCTATTGACAAATGAAGATAGGCACAGGCTGCCTGAAGCTACGGTGGTCAAGGAGCTCTGATGCTCTTTATATCACAGACTGAAGAGTCTCAGCCAACTGTTTTCAGGAGGATTAAATCTTTCTGACCAGGTTTAACAAGGCAAAATTATTATTCATTGCTAAAACTATCATTAAAATAATCATGATCTCATATTAGAAACTGCACTGTTTGTTCATTTATCCAGAGACGATGAGCTGCACGGTGTGACGCGTGAGAGGAAGACTTTCCCTCTTTCCTGGTTTGTTCTGCACTAGATGAAACTCTAGGAAACAGCTTATTCTGCCACTTCAATTCTGAGCTCCGTTTTAGCCTGGACCGCAGTCTAGCTGAGAGCAGAGGTCCACACGACAGAACACAGTCTCACACACACAGAGCGCACACATACACCGCACACTTCAGCAGCAGTTGATGTCTTAATACAGGCAGGATCTAATTTAGCTGATCCTCTGACATTTATCCTTTAGGTAAACTCTCGCCCTCCCCTCTCAGTCCCAGTGGCACCCGTGCCAACAAAGCAGTACAGGCATATTTTAGAGCACCTCCGCTTCACACCTCAAAGTGCCCTCAGGGACACTCAGTGTCTCCTCTCTGGTTTCTAGTGAAATACTCCACATTTGATGTTATTTCTTGGGCTCTTTGTGATCAGGCACAGGAAGTTAACTGAGAGTACACCCTTGATGAAAAGAAGGGGGGGGTTATTTACTCTCGGCTGCAGCCATTTGCAGGTGGTGGAGAAACTGACAGGCAGCAGTACACAATAACATACGCGCTCACTTATGGCGAGGCACACCAACAAAGCTGTTGAACAGACATGCGCAAATATACGCAGAGGTGGGCTGTGTGTGTGTGTGTGTGTGTGTGTGTGTGTGGACTACTGGTTGGGACTATAATCAGTAGCTCTGTGACAAGGAAGGGAGGTGGCGGCTGGCGGGAGGGACAGAGGGACAGGCGTGATAACAGATTGAGCGACTCTGATAAACTCTCCTCTAATGGTTCTGCCTGTCCTTCTCCCCCTTTTTTGACGGCACCTATTTAGTGGACTCTTTCACTGGCGGCGGATTAGAAACCTGGATAAGGAGAAGCAAACACTGGCAGCTTCTCTGAGTAAGCAACAGAGAGAGGAAAGGAGACGAAGATAGAGAGAATGGGGGAGAGATGGGAGGAGGAGAGACATGAGGAGAGTGAAGGACAGAGGGAGAGAGGCAGAGTGGGAAGGGAGCCGGAGAGGATATTCAAGGAGTGGCACTTACCCATAGCCATCCATCGTTTCTCCTTCCATTCCCCCCCACGCCCCCAACCCCAATCCCCTTATAGCCTCCTGCTTTATTTTTGCTTTCTGGGCCCTTGACAATGCAGTAACTGCTTACAGAGCACTGGAACTGCTCTTTGAGCCTGAAGTCGATGATGGGTTCAAGTGGCAGGTTGCAGGAGGTGTCAAACATGGCCTAATTCTGTGTGGTTAACGGCTAGGCATGACACATGCAGGACAGTGTAAACATGGATTAGGTTGATGTCTCAATCACAGCGTGGCAGACTGACAGGCTGCCGACAGCAGCAACACCTGCTCCACATTTGTATGGAGGTTCAGAGTCTGTACGGGGCACGGTGATCAAAACAAAAATCATTTCTTCTGCTGTTTGTTCACGTAAAACATGATTTTCTATTTTTTTTTTTACTGTAGATTTGATTAAAAAACTTCAGCTCTTCAGATGAAGTTTAATGTACACAAACGATAATTTTAAAAAAAGGAGGGTCAAATAAAGTACACCAATTATTTAAAAAATGATATTTTAGTCTAATATTATAATTTTATCAAGAAATCAAAGTGTGTATCAAAAGTTGGGCAGTCAGCCAGTCAAAATAATACCTTAACACAATGTTGAGCATTTTTGCCTTAGATTTTATTGACTGCAGAGAGAGACTATGAAAGTATCGATTTCATATAAACATGATTCAAAAGAGTTCATATTCATACTTAAACATTTCAATCTGTCTGTGGAAGAAATAATATCAAGACACATATAAATCTATATTTATATGTTCATGGGAAAGAAGGCAATAATGAATGCAGACATGCATTTGTATATGGCTCACAAATAAATACAGTAAAAAAAATAAATTATGTCTTTAATTAACTGTGATTTTTAGATTTTTCAGTGGTGAGCAAATTTTGACCCAACTGAGCAAAGAACTGTATTTTTATCCAGTGTTTTATTTAATATGGATGGATGGAAGGTAAGACTGGCAACTGACTACTACTATTAACTGACAGAAGGCTCAAAATAAAGTGGAATAATGTAACCATGCAAAATGAAAAGCAAATAATTATATCCAGCTTTAAAGCCTCTATTAGTGCAATTCTGTGGAGACAAATGGAAAATTGCACACTTAGTAATTTGTCCATTTGATTATGACTGCTGAGTATGTGATTAAAATAGTGTAATTATATCTACTGTATTGCCTTTATGGTCAGAACGAGACGCAGAAATATCTGGCAACTGTGCGACTGTAGTGACGGTCTGATTGGACACAATGCATGTACAGCAGTAAATTAATAGAATGTTCCATTTTCTAAATTGATCCATGAAAAGGATTTACCCGCCGGAGCTGGAAGTTCAAGCTACACGCGGCTCTTACGGAGCTGCACGGGTTATTAAAAACGATTGATTTGCACAACTGTGTTTCTCTGCAGAATGTGTAGATTTAAAGCAACACTCCAGGCAGCAGTGAAAAAAAAAACACAATGTCAAAGAAGAAATAACACAAATTGTCATAGACTGGTAGCAATTATGTTGAGTAGCATCTTAGTCGGCGGGGTTGTCTTTCTCCACGCGGAAGACGACGTCACGCTTCTGAGCGCCAGTGAGCGGCGTCTCTCAGCCTACGCGCTGGTGTCAAGTGCTGCAAACAATATGCACTCACAGCAAGCACTGCTCGACTCAGGAGACGACATGCTCCGATGATTGTGCCTTTGCCACAACTATTTGTGATTGACAAAGGCCCGTGTAACTCACCACTGACTTTACCTCACAGTCTGGTATCTCAGTATATCTCAGTGTGCGAGAGCAAACAAACAAGCAGCAAATAACTCGCTGCCTCGGTCCCCACAGGCCGTCAATCAGATGGACAAGTGTACACTATGCTGTGTTAGAGAGCTCAGAGCTGAACTAATCCAGTAAATACAACAAAAGCCCCAACTGGAGAAAAATCCTGTCTGAAGATCCAGTCTCAAACCACAGGAGGAAACCTGGGAACACAGAAATCTAATGACTCCAAAGCAGGCATGAAGTGTGAAATCCTGCTCTTTCCCGGGAACAGCTGAGCCTGCATGGAAGACAGAGCAGGAAACATTTGGTGCGCCGACAGATAATCATATTTATTGATTCACTGAGTAGAGTTATTAGCTAGTTAACAAGTCTCTTACAGTAATATTAGCCATTATCGTGGAAAGCCACGTTGAAAAGAATGTCACTTGAAACTCATATTAGCCAAATGAATGTGACTGTTGTGGGGCATTGAAGTCTTTCAATAGCTGTCTCAGCATCATCACTCTCATCGTACACCAGTACATTACACTAAACAAAAGAGCTAAAGACTAATTATTGAAAGATCCACACAAACTAGTGAGCTAGCTAAATATTGTCAACTCTAGCCAAATTCCCAATCTGCCTCTATTAATTAAGCCATTTAATCATCCACCACACTAATTGCATAATTAAATCACTGCCTCCTGGGTGCTACTGATGTGCAGTGGGTAATCTGGCGCAAAAATACTACTCATCAACAATGTGGGCTAGTTGATAATGGGAATGGATGGCTAGGACCACAGCAGCTCAGTGAGGACACTTGCTTCATAAACACACAAAAGGTTATGGTCAGTTTTCCATCATATGCACCGGCTAACAGGCTGGAATTAGAGAAAATGTCATCCAGCATTTACTGCTGATGGTGAAGAAGCTCCTCAAACACACACTCAGTATAAAAGAGAAACAATTTCTGCTCCAAACATGTCCTGTTTGACCATCTAATAAACGCCATCTCAGCAGATTAAATTCAGATTTTTCTCTTTATGTTGTGTTGTTAAAAAAAGCTCAAACACAGCGTTCAGTTTGTTAAAAGTACCGAGCTTAAACGAAGGGACACCTGTGAAAATCTCTAAAGCACAGATCTCATTTTGGATTTGTGTGTGTGTGTGTGTGTGTGTGTGTGTGTGTGTGTGTGTGTGTGTGTGTGTGTGTGTGTGTGTGTGTGTGTGTGTGTGATATCACACATACATAAACACTGATTCCGAATAACAAAAGTAAAAGGCAATCAAAGCTGTTTAAAAAAAAAAGATTGCACTGCACAGAGATGCAGTCCCTTATCTGAATATGACAACAAGCTGTAGCCCTCCAATTTAGCACAATTGTGGTCAGTCAGCACGAGTGCGACCAGCACAAACACCTTGCGTGTTGGCATTGTTGGGTCGTCTCAGCGCGAAGACTCAGCAGCTCCAGCCAAGTGTTTAAATTCCTGAAGAGCCTCCAGAAGAAATTAGTATGTAATGGCCACACTCTGCAAGAAGAAAGACCCATTATGGCGTTCCACTGACTGTACTTGGCTTTCATTTGTGAGCTAAATGAATGCGCGTGAAGGTGAGAGTTCACTAGCCATTCAAGTATTTGGCTTTAACTGGCTCCAGCACTCTTGCTTTAATTCAAGCAGAAGGACAAGTATGAATAATCGCTGTGGATAAAACTCATCACAACCAGCAGCATGAGCCCCCCCCCCAACACCATCACCGATTTCCCGCCCTCAAAATGGCTGCTGCAGCTTAATGACAAAATACCATTTACATCATGCCTTTTAATTTGCAATTTGCCAGCTTTTGTTGCTGCTATCTGATTTTGGATTGTTAGCTGCACACTGTATTATTTTGATGCAAATTTCCTCCCAGCTCATCTCAACTGGTTCTAATTTCACATTTGTTTATCAGAGCTAGAGAAAATGGCTGGGGAGAAATGGGTAACTCTAATCAATGTAAAATAGAACACAAAATATCCAATGATTACAGATCCATGAAGGCTGGGAGACTGTGCAGAGAATTGAGGCTGCAGGATGCAATAGCCCATGTTGTATTATGGAGACAAAGAGACCACACCCAGCTGACACTGTGGGGATGAGATGTAAAAAAAAAATGAGGTTTTGAGGAGAAATGTCTGTTATTGGGCCCATAACAGAGAAGTGACTGCTTTATTCAAATACGCAGAAGTGTACAGCCAAAACGGCTAAAAGGAGGCCCCAGGGGTGTCCGTCTCATGTAATATATGCACAGGATAATTTATTACACCAGGACTAATTTCCATTGCTTGTGCTTGGAGTTGCCTTGCTAATTATGGAATGGGATTTTTTTCTTTTAGCAGTTTTTTCCTGCCTGATTCATAATTGCACATCCACATTCAGGGGCAGCATCTTTGCAAATGAGATGAGGCCTTGCCATTTGGCATTCGTGGCCCCCCACACCCAGGTGAGCACACAGCCCACACAGGGAACAAGCAAGGCTCCATTTCCTTCCAAAAACACACCCACCCTCCCAATCACCAACGCTTGGATCTTTGATGGGCTCTACCCCCAGAACTGCTATGACCATCTCAGAAATATCAGATAGGCTAGTGTGTAATTAGACTTGGGACTTTAATTAGGAAAAGTTAACTGTTAGATGAAAGCTGTCACATCTGTGATACGTACTGCTGGTTCAGTGGATGGATCCCAGGGGGGTCTGCATCAAAAGGCCCTACCCCGCTGAGCAGGCCCACTCTAGCATGTTCTCATGCGCCAAATCAGGCCCTCTGAGTGGCAGCGGATGTGAGGGGATGGAAAAACAGAGACGCAGACACAAGTTAACTGCAAAGGAGAGACGAAGAGGAGGAAGACGAAGAAGGAAAAGGGAGCGGAGGAAAAAGAGAAGAGGGAGAGAGAAGAAAGGGAAAAATCGTAGAGCTGCTCGGCTGCCTTTTTGTGTGTCTCGTTAAATCGAGAACACGGCACAGACACAAAGGGATCTGAGGGAAAACAATGTCGCTTAACAAGACATCACTGGCTCATCATTAGCAATTTGTTGTGGGCATAATTTTCCCCTGCCCCTTGCATAATAGGTGCCCTGGGATATTGCCGATGCTTTTGTGTGCCCTCATTTGGCTATTTATTTACTTGGCTCATGTCACAAAAGAGATCTGGCCACCTCAAGCGAGAGCCAAGATAACGCTGTTATGGCTCCACATCACAGCCCTATTAAGATGGAGCTCCTTTAATTGACTCCCCTAGCTCATTGCCTGACCTGGAGTCTCACTGATCCCACCCAACCAATAAGAGCCTTCGTCTCGCAGGGCAAAGCTTGGAGAAATGTGATGTGTTTGTATCACTTGTTTTGGCTCGTGTCAAACGCTCTCATTATTGGGCGCACTTGTTTGTTTTTATGCAGCACGCTCTGCGTTAGGTACTAAAAGAAAAGGCAGGAGTGATTAATCTGTATTTGGACTGAGTTGGTCTCTTGCTACTTTCTGTTTCGTGTTGTCCGTGCTGGAAAAAAATACAGCTGCAAACTGCTGCGGCCCTGTTAAATATGGTGAAACGGCTTGACAGATATCACTGCCATTAATCACAAAAGCGAGGAGGGAGAGAGGGAAAGCCTTATAATTTCATTGTGTGTGCGCTTCCTGTTTACCCAACCCCACAGATGGTACTGCCAGTTCTGCACAGTGGAGCTCTTACACTGTTGTTCCATCGCCTCGGCTTTCTGTGGCCCTTTGTGACAGTGTAGACATTGAGCTGTCATTTACATTCAGCAGACACATACACTGGGAACGGATGGATAGTCGAAAGGATGGATGACCCGAGTCATGGCAACAATGCAGCTATTCGGAAAAACAAAAAGCAGTTTTTTCTGGAAATGGAAAGAAATTGATGATGCTAGCCTGGCTCAGCTCTGACTGATTGCGAGGAGTATAATGATGTGCATACACTATCTAAGCACCCCCCTGGCTTCCTGTGATTTGCCCCCTTTTCCACTCATCTTTCTTTCTGAATGACAGCATTCACACATGTGTAACTGTATCACGATTGTATCTATTGTTGAGGAAATGAAAATCAAGTATTTGACCTTTGTATCCTACAAGTGGCTTAGTGTTTTGCTGTGGTAGCCTGCAAGCGTCGTGCCACCATACGCTCTTTATTTATTTATCTTATATATAATTGTTAAGCCTGTATATGAAATCTAAACAGCTTTAATGTGTCTTGTTCGCAGCGTGGAGCTGGGATCTGCACGAGTTCACTGGGCTCAAAGCCAGGCTGCCCTTTCCTCAGCGCCTCGCTGCATGGACACACGTGCACGTAGCGGCCCCATGTCTGCTGCCTTGACATAAACTGTGCTTTGGCAAGGCCGAACGAGGACATAGCGAAATCGATTTTCACATTGTATTTCACACCCTTTCATCAGGCCCAGCCCTCGTGGCTGGAACGCTTGTGATTTCAAAAGCACTTAACATACGCCAGCCCCTTTGTTCAAGAAGCAAACTACTTCTGAGGAGACATCAATGCAAATAAAACCAACTAGCAGAGCGAAGGGAAACTCGAGCTGAAGAACAACCAAATTACCCGTAGTTAATACGTCTTCATTACAATTTCTCTCCCTCGCCCTCTCCCTCTCTCTCCAGCATACCAAAGATTCTCAGCGCTAATGATTTTCTGGGTATTAAAGAGGCACCCACTGCTGTCACTCTGGATATGAAACAAGAAAACAGATTATTGTCGAGATCACCCACTGTGAACACCCAAATGATACTTAAAATATAATGATGTTCTTAACCATACTCATTAACGGCACAGTGCAGGAAAGAACAATACTCCTCCACAAAAAAGCCAAACAGATTTAAAATTAGAGCATAAAGCGAGGAGACAAACGGTTTGGAAAAACACCGAGAACGGAAACAAAGCAGGCAGCGCGCTGATATTCTCTTCCCACGCGCGAGGATTTGTGTACACGCCGCGGTTTAAAGTTAGTGAACATTTGGCCGTGATTATTGCTGTAAACTCTGCATCTTTTGTACTTTTCAATCATAGTTAACATATGAAAGCCATCCATGGGAAATATAATCCTGTGCCCTAACTTGCTGAAACAAATGTTGAAGCCAGACACATCAAATCATAATGATAATTATCCCCCCCCAACTGTTCCTCACTTCAGACGTCTTCTGTAAATATAGTCTATATTAATATACATCTGCTATGTTTACCTGCTGATACTCGGCAGCATAGAATAAAAAAAAAGTTGTTGTTATTTTGTGTGGGGGATAACGTTTGTTTTTTTTGCCTAATTTGAAACATCACGTTTAGAGGTGCATTTCAACAAGTTGCCAGTGAATAACCAAGGGTTTATTTCCACTACATAGGAGAGTGATTCAAATCTTGGCCCATAAACAGGCAGTAAAGGAAGTCCAATGTTCCATAACTCAACCCTTGTCATGGCGTACTTTACTGAATAGGACGACCAGGGACACAGAGGGATTGTTCAGTTCTCGCCAAGCCAGAACGATTCTTTGTCAGCCAGGCATAAATAACATAGTGTTGATTGTTCTGTCAAAGTTAATCTGACAGCTCGGGGAAGCAGTCATTTATCTAATGACAGAGTTTCTATGACGACAATCGATCCTCCTGCAGCTTGGGATGTGTGTGTGTGTGTGCGTGTGTGTGCCAAACATTTGCCTGCATTAGTTGAAAACAGTGAAACCCATTTAGAGATCCTTTGTGGTGATGTGCAACTTTGCCTTTAGAGGTAGTACTTTAATCCATTCTTAAGCTACCACATAGTTTTAGTATTCACTTTGCTCTTCAATGGATTTAGCAGAATGCACAACACTACACCGCATATTTCTGCAACTATATCATAATAGCAAAAATCTGTGGCATTGCTTTGCATCCGATGTGGCCTGGTGTTACTTTCATACCAAACAAACAGTGTGATTCTTGAGCTACATGAAGCTCTTTGGTATTATCCCAATTCAACAAAACAACCAATATTTGATATTTTAGCAGACAAGAAAAATCTAATAACATTGACACAATAACAAAACCACAGGTTGCTGTAGTTGCATCATGATACCAGAGTGTGTGTCTCTTCATTCAGGAAGCTTTACCTGTTAATCTGTGAGCAGTTTGCTGTCCGACACTGAAATGTTTTACTGGGGGTAGCTCACACTAGTAAGCAACACTTCCTGTACGCGCACCACCCGCAGGAGGTGACGTAGGGGGTCAGGTGCAGTGTGTGTCGGGCAGAAGATTAAGCTGGAGGAAGTGGGAGGTCTGGGTTTCTCTGCTTAGGCTGCTGCCCCCCCAACCCAGCCCCGGATGGATGGATGGGTGGATGGATGGATGGAAGCATCTTGATTATACTAGATTATAATATTTTTGTAATATTTTTATTTTCATTTAGAGAGTTTGATTTTCTGTTACATGGCACTGAACAGGAGTGGCCCTCCAATCTCATTGTACATCCTGTATAATGACAATAAAGGCATTCTATTCTATTCTATTCTATTCTATTCTATTCTATTCTATCTGGATATTTTAAAGCATTTCAGCGAAATGCTGTCAACCTTTGACTTTAATGAAAAATATTACTTTATGAAACAAACCTCCCAATCCTTATAAAAGTTTTTAATCATGCATAAAACACTCATGATTAAAGAAAAATAATAAAGAAATAATTAAAGTAAGTCTTAATTGATATATTGCTAAATCTGAAACTTAAATCTTAAACCATCTTTGTGATGACAGTCCTTTCTGTGTCCTTTTAAAAAAATTTATTATATATTATTATTATTATTTTACTGTGAAAGTTGAATTCCTGTTGGTCAGTGAAAAAACTGATGGTGGTATTTTTCAGGTTTGGGGAGGCTGGTTGTTGCTCGTAGCTGGAGCGAGAATATGCAGGAATAGTTAAGCAGCTCACATCATATATAAGCACTCATCTGTAAATGGAGTCAGTAATATCTCCACTCTTGGACTCTACAAAACACTTAGCTAAAGTCTCCCTTTTAGGTTCTTTTTGCACCAAACGGGTCATTGTCATGTGACCCTGCTGTGTCATAACTCTGGTTTTGTGGCGTTAGGCAGCGAAGAACAGGCAGAGAATAAATTGCAGTTTTCTCAGAAGCTCCCTTGAAATCACTGCTTGTCCAAAGAGAACATCAATAATAAGCAGATGAAGCAGGAATGCCTTTATGTAGATACACATCCCTCATATTAAAAATAAAAAAAAAAGCACTGCTATTATGAGAATGCTGAACATTGTATTTTGGATTATAATGATTTGAAGGACATTATTGAGCACTGATCCAGCAGCAATGAGGACGAGGCTAGCAAGGAAGAAAATAAAATATCTCCCTGACAGAAGTCTGGTTACATCTGCTTAGCCCTGTCAGTACTTAAACATCCTATTACGTATTATCTGTTTAAATTCAAAAACAGCACCACTGTCACAGCTTGTTTTTTTCCCTTTATGAAATGAGAAAATTAAGAAAGTCCATCTGTGTTTAGCTAATGTCCAAGTGTCCTGATACCTTGACAGAATGTCTCAAATAGCGTACGTGCTAGAAAACGATGAGGGTCGGGGGGGTGGGGGGGGCACTAAGACAGAACCTTGACAAATATCATCCATAACATTAAAATGCCCCCTATTGTCATTACGGACGGAAAGATTAAATTCATCTCATCAGACGTAAGTATGACAGGTGCCTCAATAGGCTGATGCCAAGCGGCAAGCCAAGAAGATTAACAGGGCACTGATATCATTATTTCCGCCTATCAGGGATTCAGCAGGGAGGCAATTGTAATTTCTAGGCTTATTAGTCCACACTCGGAGGAGAGAAAGCCCAGTGATAAAGCCGGCTGTGACAGTCGGGCATTCCAGCAGCAAGTGCTGTCACAGTGACACTGACCAAATGCCAGTGTGCCTCTGTCCCTGTAATCCTGCCTAATGGAGGTTAACACACAATACAAAGAGGTCCTCATCAATGATCACAACAATCCACACATTAGCATTTTTAAGTTATAAGAGCGGTCACAGAGAAAATAAAAATTAGAGAGGCGGTAACTTGGGAAATGAAGAGGAGCAGGAAGGAGGGAGGGAATTTATTGGGCGCGCACGGAGATGCGAACACACACATACACACGTACAAGTGTATTTTAAAGTTGCGTGGAGAAGTGGAGCAGCAATCTTGAGGGTGGCAGGCAGGCAGATCCTCTTGGCAATTGGCGACATCTGCCTCTCCTGCCTGGGCAGCCTGTGCCAGCGGAAGCCCCTGGAGAGAGCCCTGTTCCCAGCACACTAAAGCCCAGAAGTGTTTGTCGAGCCTAATAAATATTGCACAGCGCTTCCTCTTAATCTCATTAATGTTTGTGCATGTCTGTTGGTGCCTGTAGATATAAACAAGGGATGAGCATTAAGCCCTTAAAAAAAAAAGAAGCCCGTCATCGACTCCACCGGGCTCCTCCCTGGATATACAACTTTGGCTCGGCTTCCTTTAAGCCACAGAGACACAGAGCAGCTGAAAGACTTAAAGCACACAGGCATTACTATCTGCTCCCTAACACAGGAGTTCATCCCCAGTTTGAGTTGTCTCTGTAAATCCAGGCACAGGGTCCTGTCATATTTGGGTCAGATGAAGATATCTGCATCTCTGTTTGGCAACATGTCTCCTTAATTATGCCTAATTTGTAGACCAAATAGCCGCTTATCACTCCCACTGTCTGTGACAGTTTAATAATCTCTAACCTCAGTGTGGGTGTGTGAAAAGAGAGAGCTGGGGAGCGTGACCAGGATCTTAATATGATTTGTGTGTTTTGGTGTCATGGTTTAACAGTTTTATAAGCCAGCCCGGCGATAAGTATCATGTTATTAGGGAGTTACATATTTGACTTTATTTTTCTCAAAGGAAGCCACATTGTGACCAGTTGTATAACAATAATGACATTAATCAGGGTCTCTTGGGAGGACGAGAGAGGTGATTTGCATTGCAGCAGCTGACGGTTCTCTAATAGTATCAGTGTATGCATGGTAGACTCCCAGTGTTCCCTCTAGAACAGATTACTGGTGGAAAAACAGAAGCAAGCTAAAGGGTTTTGAGCACCTCCCTCAAACTATAAATGGCTGGTCTTTAATGATAACAATGGGACTGATTGCTTTAAATAAAAATCATCAACATTTTCTTTCCCTCCCTTGATGAATTCCTTCGTTCTGCACCGTCTCTCGTGTGAATCTGCGCGTGTGTGTGTTTGTGTGTGTGTAACATAAGGAGAGGGTATGGGAATGGAAGCAGAGGTGGGCGAGAGGGCTCTGATGGCCCTGCAATGAAATCTGCCTGAGCTTGCCTCTACCAGCTGCAATTATCATTAAGCCTCCAATGGAACCGGTCCACTCCAGAGACACCTAAAAGCCGCTGTAGACCCACACATAATATTGTATTAAATGGGACCAAAAAAATCAATACACAATGCAAATGAAAAGCAGGGGAGTAGGATCCACTCAGTATGCATATTTCCTGTCAAGTACACTTTCTGACCCGCTGAGCGACGTTCGTGGCGGAACTCAGTACTTTTGAAAATTACTGATGATCACTTGTTATGCGCCCCTATCTGCCTGCCTGGCACTATTTGTGATATGCTTGTCTAGCTGTGTGTGCTGAAAACTCGCTCGCTTCCTCGCTGAATTAAAAGAGTTTGTCCATGAACTGAGGAGAATGTGCTGCTTATGTCCTTTTAGTACACAGTAAATGGAAATGTTGATAAATACCTCCTCCCGTGAAGCACTTGTTTTGTGGCGGCTGTGTGCGGCACACAACGGCACAAGAGAGCTAATTATGAGAAGGATGAACCGGGGTGAGGAGCGGGGTGGGCGTCTACTTATTTTGCTGCTTTTCTTTCCATTGTATGGAGATATTATTTCTGCGACGTAAACATTTGTACCGCGTTTTGTGTGCGTGCGTGCATCACTGTACATGGAAGACATACTCGAGCAGAAAGGAAAGGAAGCCTCTGAATGCGTGTGCTCTGTTAGTGCAAGCAGATAAGTGCTTATCATATACCTGTAGCCAGGAGGCCATATCCAATATAGCCATGCAATTCCACCAAACCCACTTCGCCGCGTTGAATTTGCAATCTTAACTGGTAGGTTGGTCCCTTCTATTGTGAACAGGGCACACACTGGGATGTCGGGGTATTCACACTGTGCCACAGCAGCTATTTATTCTCCTTCTCACTCGTATGTGCACACAAACAGGCACACACACACACACACACACACACACTCCGTATTTAAACCACATTTTTGTTTACTGAGATTATTAGACATCAGAGTTTGATCTCATCCACATGTGTATTATATTTATGAATGATGTAACCATGCAGAGTCTTCATTAAAGGAGAGCTGGAATCTGGAGAGGGAATTGGAAATATCTGGAATATTCAGAGCCTTTTGTGTAAAAATGAAGATAAAGATCAAATGTTTTATCCCAATCAGCATCTCAGTTATTGAATCCTGGTTTTCAAATGTGTTATTTATTTCAGTATGTAAATGATTTGACTGCTTGTTTTTATTTCTGATGCACAGTAAAGTGCTAGCTTCCAGGGTTAGAGCTGAGAGTAAAAATGTAACTCTTGTTTAGTTTAATTCAACCGCAGCAGAGTTGTTCATCAAAACGCCAGATTCTGCAAACTGCTGTTTTTACAAGAGTACCCATACTGGATTTTTGGGGATATCATTCTATACATGCTTTTTATTTTGCTTGGAAAATGAGGAATAGGTGCAGCGATTCATTAAAATGAGCAAACATACAGGGAAATACAGTTTGTACAATTCTAACGAGCCTGAAAGCCAATATTTGGTGTGACCACCTTTATTCAGCACAGCCTGAACTCTCTCAGTTTGAATTTCTTTAAGCAGTCTGCAGGAAGTTCTCCAGGAGTTCCTGAAGGACATTCAAAGCTCTTCTTTGGATGTTTCTGCCTTTTGTTCTGTTCTCTGTCAGGATGATCCCACACTGCTTCAGTAATGTTGAGGTCCGGGCTCTGGGGAGGCCGATCCATGACTGATGGTGTTCACCTGTGTGTTTTTCTGTCCAGGTGCTTTTACTGCACTGGCAGTGTGTTTGGGATCGTCGTCATGCTGTTGCCAACCAGATGTTTTCCAGATGGTATTGCACGGTGGATCGAAATCTGATGGTACTTTTTCCATCACTTTTGAGAAGGTCCTGAACACCACTAGAGCCCCAAACCATGACAGAGCCGCCGCCGTGTTTTACAGACGCCGTTGTGCCTCTCCGCTGATCTCCTCTCTACATGATTTAACCAAAGATGTGGTTACGACCTGCGGCCGCTGTTTGTTAGTCCAGTTCTTGTGTAATGTGGCACACCTCAGCCTTTTCTCCGTGTTTCCCTAGATTGATCAACTGAAGGACCAGATGCACCCACAGATCGTGTGTCAGTTATTTGCTGGATTTTTCTTATTTAAGGTCGTGGCTTTCAGATACTGCTCATCTGCTTCCGAATTGAAACCTTTTGTCCTCCACTTATCCTCAAGGACACACTGGCACACACAAATTTTTGCAGCAGGACCAAAATGATTCAACTTTGTGCAATAAACTTGTGATTTTGTTGCCTTTGAAGTGACGGGGACTAGGTCAGCAGCCACTCAGTCAGACGCTGTCTTCAGAGCGACTTTGGTGCATCAGAAGGGTAATTAAACGGCAGTAAGATGGCATCGGTCTGCTATCAGTTTGCAACTGAATGGAGTCGAGTTGCCAATTACATGCACTCAGAGAAATTCTCAAATCTGTTGCTGTCTACATACGCAGAAATTCACATTAACTATTTGCATTCAGACTCCAGCCAGAACCTCATAGATGTGAAACACAAATTCCTCCACAAGTAGTGACGTAGTTGCTGCAGGATGGCAATTCACCTGCAAAAAATTACAGCATTACAGGTGCTCAGCAAGCTTTCTTTATTAGAAAAATAACCAGAATACAGCCAGTTGTGCCCTATTACAAAGAGATGCATCACAGACGAGTTGTGCTCGTCAGCACAGACCGACTCAGATTGATTGGCAGTCTGTCAAAAAAATTAATTAGATGGCTGTTTTTTGCAAACCTTTGCCGATCTGTCTGAGAGTGATTGCAGTCAATCTGAGCGAGACTGTGACTGTTTGGAGACAGGTTGCCTCCCATCAGGCGACCTGTGCAATCACTTTGCAGTGAACGTTCAGGTTCAGACTGTCTAACTTAACCATATGCACAGCATACATCTAAGTAGGAGGATCTTTATGAAATCTTTATGAAACACAGATAAGCTGTTATCTAATTAGCTGCCAGCTAACATGTTGTGACTTTACTCAGGAGCAGTGTTCGTTACGCTAATGTGGTTTCTCACTGTGTGATTGGCTCTGCTTCTGTTTCACACTTCCTGTTTTTCAGCTGTGGTTCATTTTGCTTAGAGCATTTTGTTGAATTTGTTTTAGGTCAATGGTTATGATGTAAACTCATTATAGGAAAGGTCAGACCCATACATAAATGTATACAAGTCTACCATAAGCACGGTCCTTCTCAGAGAGGGATCTTAGAATACTTAAAGGGCCTCGCCCTGGGAAGAGTGAAGGGCAGACCTCACAAGAGGTTCATAGGAGCTTACTGTCTGTCTCAACCAGTCAGCCAATCCCATGTCTCACTCATTATGCACACTTCCCAGGCCACACTGGAGATACTCCACAGGGAAAGGGTTTTTGTGTTGATGTGTCTAAATAATGATGTTGGAGCCACGAACACGGGTGCCCACTATTCCCCTCAGAGTTTTGGTTCACGGCCTGTCGCATCTCTGGTTAAGGCTTCTGTCTGTAATGACCCATGTCAAAGACTACCCGGCGCAGCTGTAATGACACATCGTACCTCATCACTTAGACCCCACAGTGGCAATTATAATCATATATATATATAGCTTTTACTGCTGGATGAAGCCACTGTTATTACAAATTGATATGGTGATGAGCAATGCAGAGGCAGGAGAAGGAGCTGTGGATTGGAAGAGAAAAGAAGGGCAAGAGGCGAGGGATTACAGTATGTCCAAGCATAAAGCACCGTACTGAGAGATGGCTGAAGACACCTAGAGAGGAACGGCAGTATCAGTGTGCCTTGTGCTCGGTTTCATTCTTCATGCACCTTATTGTTCATTCACCCTGTTGCCCCTTAAAGAGTCATATCCTGCCCTGTTTGGCTACAAAAAAAAGAACACTTTCTGTCTGTATGGGTCCTGCCACTCCCCTCTTGTTTCGTACAATGGGGAGTTTTAAGCTGCCACACTGGATGTGTAAAACCCTTCCCTGTCTGATGGGGCTGAGGCAAGGACCACCAGCATACTTGGCCTCTTTGCCCCACGATGCACCCAAAACAAAAGTGCATTGAGAGCTCCCTGGTCTTTGTTTCTCGACCTCGAGGTACCAGCACCCACAAGACACCGGTCTTAACTTCCTGCGCGGCTCTTTGCTGTACGTTTATTATCCCGTTCTGTCAGAAACACATCCTTCAAGCTTTGTGATGGATGTTTGCTGAATGCGTTAACCTTGTGTATTTTTGACAGTGGCTATTGGTGGTCCACCTCTTTGAGGCTGACCCGGCACAAAGGAGCTTTTTGTTCATGATTTTCTCTGTAATTTTCTATGTTCTTCTTCTTGTCCTTTGTTCCCAATTTCCCCATCTCCTTTCCTAAGAAAAGAAGCACCCTTAAGGGCAAGCTTTCCAGTTCAGCATCTTTTTATTCCCTTTACTGCACAATTTTTATACTTCCACAATATCTCCCTCAGCCCCCGTTTTCTGTCCTCAGCCCAGCCTCCGTGCCCCAGCCTTGCCTGTCCTGCAGCAGATTTAGCTTTTGTTGGCTAGTGTTAATAGGATTAAAATGGGTTACTAGCTCAGTCACAGAGAGCTTCAAACCATCCCTAAATGTAAGTATCTCATGGGGGTCGGGGGGCATTGTGGTTCTGTCTTTTCCCCCTCTGGCAGCCCTCCTGATCGGAGGAGAAACCCCAGGCCCGATGGGGGTGGCAAAGGTTTGGCCTCCAGGAAAATCCGCAGGATTATGTCAGCACTCATTACAATGTACACAAAGACCACAGGATCAGTGGGAGCACAAACGGAGCAGTTAAGTCAAATAGGGTGGGCCAAGGGATTCTCCGCTTCCACCCTGACATTGATTAGCCTTTGTGCTCCACGACTCCCCACATTCAGGCTGCAGCCGCTGGGTTACCGATCGGCAATGTCTAAAGTTATCGCTGCACCAGCTTTTGTTCTGACTAGACTCTCATTGTTTTTATATTTCAGTGTGAAATTGGACCCGTTACATTATTTAGGCTGATTTTTACATCTAAAGGGAAAAGATTTACTAAGCATACAAAAACAGATCAAATTAATTCAACCTTGGCAAGATGGATATTGTGAGTATAGTGGACTGCGCCCAGCACCCATACATAATTAGACAGTGGATGAGAATAGTATGGGATCTATTGTGATAATGTGAGGTCACATCACTCTTGAGCATCCATGATAATGACCATATCCAATGAAGTTGTATCCATTAGCCAAGCTGAAGTGTCCAGTACCGCATTCACACAGCCCTGAGACTCACACACACACACACATGCATATGCCTCAATTTGCATAGCGCTTAAGCACAAGTGAAAACAGATAATTAAAAAAAATAAAAACCCAGTAAACAGGCAGACAGGATTATTAATCTGCTTGTCATTAAAGCACCACAGATGCATCGTGGGTGGAGCACACACATGGCAATGTCACCCACCAAGGTTGGAAACACGAGGGGCCGGCCAGCGATTGATGTTTGTGTTCATTTGAATTGGTGCTCAGGGGCAGAGTTCCACCCCACGTTCAGCACACATTTTCACAGGTGATGATAACACCCTCATCCATCCACACACACACACACACACACACACACACTCGAAGGCAGGCGTGTTGAGCTCATGCATGCGGACGCGCGCAGCTTTTCTCGATCAGTGCGCACACTTGTGTTAAGCTATGCAAAATGGCAGTTCACTAGTGCTTGTGCATGTTAAAAAGAGCTGATGTGCCAGCAGTCATTCTGTTTGTCCACGATGGAGGTCCACTATTTTGTAACCCAGCGGTCGCTAAAGCTGAATCTACAAAAAACATGGAGTTATTTTACTCACCAACAGATATATAATACATTTTCCATGTACTGCACATTGCACAGATGTTGCATTGCCAGTATGTCCTGGCTAAACAACAGGAGGTGATTGAAGGGATTTTGTTTCCATTTCTGCTGCATCAGGTTAGAAAACAATGCACTTGGTGTGCACATAGAGTGCACAGTGATTCCTGTTAAAGTAGCTTCTCAGTAAAGATTGCCGAGGTCCTTTAAGAATATTACAGCCATATGGGTTTTCGCTCCACACATATCTGTTTATTTATTTACCTAGATTAGATCATAAAATCATGAAATTACCCTAAAATTGCTTTTTCGAGAATGTGCACAGCATATATATATAAATATATATATTTATTTTTTTATGTCCCCATCCTCTCCTGTCAGCGTATTCATAAATGTTGCTGGAAAATTTCTTATTTTAGCAATCCTCCAGATAGCCAGAGCCCATTTCCATAGCTTTAAATAATGTCAATCTGGGCAAACCCTGGATTGAAGCCCCTGAGCCGGAAGGCACAATTTCTCCTTTGCCTACAGTCTGATAATTTTCGGAGCTATTGGCAACTTGGGAATTTTGCAGCCTTATCACTTGGGCTCAGCGAAGTTCACTGCCACTAATCAGTGCAGGGATCACTCATTCAAGGATTGCATGATCATGTTTTTTTTCCAGGGCAGTGACAGCTGTCTGCACCGGAGCATTAGCAATGCAGATGAAGCAGCCTAATAGGTTAATGCGTAACACACGAAAATTAGGTTTAATCCCCAAGCGAAATAATCTAACATTTTCAAATTCCTTGATGTGGGAATAGAGACATTGCCTGTGACTCAATTAGGTGCAATGCGGATCAAAGCAAATTTACCTAGAGCATGTGCCCTAGATCCCCAGCACGCAGGCATGTGTATGTGTGGAAGTGTGTGTGCATGTGACAGTGAGGGATATGGCAGTGTGCCTGTCCTCATAATGCTGCAGGCAAACCCAGGGCGGCAATAACATCATCATGACAGGACCTCTGCCTGCTTATTTATTCCCTTTACTTACCTCGCTGCTCAAATAATGTCAATGCACACAAGCACACGGACATACACTCCCTGACACGCTGACACACACACACACATTTGAAAATGAATAGCCTTAGCTGCGGAACCTGCAGAGAAGTGATAACTGAGACGGTGTGAGCAGCCTCCGTCACAGCAGCAGTGTTTTCAGCCTAATTGGAACTAAGTACCAGACACATGTGGGAGCAAATATATGTGGCGATTCATATGCATGTGGTCAGGTTGGGATACATTTCTTATTCAAATCTAAATTGAATGGGGGTGGGCTGAATCCATTCCAAATGTGGCACTAATATTGTATTCTATCCTGCATCATGCCTCATGATTACTATTAATAAACTCCTGCCATGTGTACATCGGGAGACCGTATACAGTACCCTGTAATGGAAATAGAGCTTCGGGGGCTACATGTGTATGCATGTGCACGTGCGTGCACGTATGTATCATTAGCAGGGTGCAGCTGGCCATTAGGGTCCTAGGGTGGGTGTTATTTTGCTCTTCTCCTAACTGCAGTCCTGCCGGTTATTCTCTAATGTGTTACTCTGACCACGGCACTTTGTTAGAGGACAAAAAACATTTTCTTATTGCCTCTCACACAAGTGTGTGCGAGTGAGGTTGACACTGATTTCTTAAAGCAGGTAGCAAGTAATGAAAGACTCACTCTAAGCCTTCATGAATTGGCGATCGAGAGGAGAGAAGACTTCAGAAATAAGCACTGTTTGGGGATGGGAAGCATCAAAATGCACCAATTACTATCCACAGACAGTTACCCATCCAAAACACACACACACACACACACACACAGAAATCAGTGAGGACACAAACTGAACAATCAGCTGCAACTAGCTATCAACAATGGAGTGGAATATGCAAAAATGCCAATTAAATGTGTTAGCATACGCACAGGTTTTTTTTTCCCTTTTTTTTTTGTATGATATCCCAACATCTGTGGCATTAGCCATGGCTCTCTTTATGTAAAATAGAGACAGGGAAATGAATACGCAATCTACCACTGTGTTTTCATCATTAGTGCGCTCCAACTCACGGCTCTGCTGCCTTCCAAGCCGTCTGAGTGGGGAGCGAGAGGAACATTTGTGTGCCCTCGCTTGCCAAATTAATTCTTGTCTTGACATCTTAATTCTCAGTTCTTGTGTGTGGTCAAATCAGCCTACTATAGAAAAGCAATCAAGCAATTATTCCCAAATTATATTTGCCCAACACACACTGATTGGTTATTCTTTTCTTATTGAGTAAGCTCATTAATTCTGAGCAGCTTGCTTGTTATGCCTCTGCCATTACTCCTTTCCCCTCTCATCCCCTCTCTCTCTCTCAGTCTCTCCCACCCCCTGCTCCTCATCATGCACACTCACTCCCAGCTCTCACTCCCACCCTGCACCCCCTGCACACACTCCTCTTTCCTTCTCTCTCCAGCAGATGCACCCTATCTTCCAGCCCCAGCCTGCTGATGTTTTGGAGATGACATACACTACAAAAGCCCCATGATCTGTGGCATTGTCTAGTCGGCCAATTACTATTCCCATCTCTGATTAACTTTGATGTGGAACCTAATGAGATAAGGCAGCTTATCAAGGCAGCAGCTGATAGTGGTCTCATTTATTCCTGTGCCTGGCACACAAGCAAGTGACAAAAACTAATGAGGAGGAGTTTGTATGTAAGCTCAGGTCTAAGGGAAGTGTGAAATTGTTCATCTGCAGTTCATCAGCTCCCGCCTGAAAAGGCCCCGGCTTCGACGACGTGCAGCACCGACACACTTCACATAACAGCGCTGCAGCTCACTGTGGAACAAGAACCACCAAGTTCCTCCGTCTCTCTCTCTCTCTCTCCTCCTCCTCCTCCTCTTTCCAGCATGTCTCTCTTAACAGCTCCTTTTCCCTTCTCCAGGCTCTAATGGTGCAGCTAATTGCTGAGGTTGTTTAGGTGTGAGGAATGCAGGAGTGGCTGTACAAAGCTATTCTCTTTGCCTGATCTCCAAGAGGTGAAACCTTAATTTTCCACTTCTGCCATCTGTGTCTATTTTTATTTACTGTGTGTGTGTGTGTGTGTGTGTGTGTGTGTGTGTGTGTGTGTGTGTGTGTGTGTGTGTGTGTGTGTGTGTGTTTTTACTGTAACAATCATGCTGGAATAATTCAGGAATTTGCTCTGCTGTTGAGCTGATTTCTCAGTTAATATCTTTTAATTGTTTTTGGGATTCATTCACTGTTAAAATGGTATGTTTTGAAATTTGAAAGGAAATTTAGACACACACACACAGACTGAATTATGGATGGCAGTAAAAAGCTAATTTTCACGTTGCATCAGTTGCAGTAAACAGTTGGAGTGGACGCAGAGTTTCTTCTTTGTCTTTTGTTTTTTCTTTTTAAAATTGAAATGTGGAAGCTTCTCTATTTTCTGCGACAAGCACCGGAAGGCAGTATAATAATTATTGTCTTTTAAAAGGGTTGTTCTTATCAACAATGCCATTACATTGTAATGAAACAGGCCTTTTAAATAATACTTTTGTTGTGAAGCAGCAGCACATTCTCGCAGCGCCGCTGACGAAGAAGGGGGAAAAATACCCTGAAGTGAAGTGAACTGTGAATTCTCCTGCACGGACTGTGTGTAGAGAGGCAGGAAGTGTGTGCCTTTTGATTTGGAGTATAAAAGTAAATAATATTTGTACATCTAACACATACTCGAAGTGAATGAGCAGCCCCTGAATGTGTTTCTATGAGCAAGTGGAGAGCTCTACAGACTTTAAAGCCAGAGCCCAATTAAGCCTCGCCTCATCGGGAGAGGGAGAGGAGCTGAAAGCTGAATACATAAGATAATGCAGCCGCACTAAAGCGGCCGGCTCGCTCAGTGTAAAATTAGAGAGGGAAGAAAAAATCTTGATAAAGAGAGAAGAAAAAGCAGGGACAGACAGTAGGGGGAAGAAGAGGAAAAGAAGTTCCTTTGGGCCAATTTCCTTTGAAACTGTTTAACCAAATACAGCTATTCATATTCAGCACAATTAATAGTGTCTCTTTCTTGTTCAGACGGCACATCATAACGGGCAGAGGGGAAGAGAGAGAAGAGGATTTCTTTCTCCCTCCAAATTGTAGCCAATTTAAGGACAAAGCGGTACCCTCTAGTTCCCCAGAATAGGAGTCGCACTCATAAAGGAAGACTGACAGTCGACATCCAAATCTCATTCAAGGACGCAATTTCCAAATGCTAATCATAATCTGCAGATGTTGGCCACTGATACATCCATTTATTTATTTATTTTGGAAGCGCGCCTGTGCCCATTTGGACGGCGTGTGAAATTTGAAACAAAGAGGGAAAATCCCTTCTTTTTGAGGCATGTTGAACAGTGTGCGAGACCATCCACAGCGTGGACATCTGCACCATCTTCAGATGGTGTGTGTGACACACACACACATGCACGCACACACAGCGAAGCACACGCACAGATTGAAACTCGCAGACGTGCTCAAATACACACCCATCTCTTTCCTCTCTTTTTTTTTTCCCCTCACTTCTCTTGCTCTCCCTTTCTCTCCGGGTCGTTTTAGAGTACCTCAGATGTGTCATCAGACATTGGTTTCCATCTGAACCTGAGGGAAAAAAGAAATACTTGACAGAAAGGTATATAAAAAGAGGACACTCTGAATTTTTGACATTCTTTGCACAGCTGCTTCAAAATGAGTAGGATGGAGAGGCAAGGAAAAGCAACTCCAAGATGCGTTTTTGTTTACTTGCTGCCTTTTCTCCCTTTCCTCTTTCAGGGAGATGGAGGCTAGCACGAGGCCACAACTCACTCATCCTTGTATAGAGGGACTCAGCGCAGGGCCGTGAAAGAGAAATAGGCATGGCTAAATGAATTCTGGGATCTGTTCTATTCAGTCAAACTCAAAAAGGATAACCTTTTTTTTTTCCATTTAGATACCAAATGCAAGGTGAAACTCAGCTCAACTTTTCAGCTGGGTGACATTAAATATGCTGCTTCGTTTAATAGGCTGAGTAAATAGACACAGTTGTAACTGCAGCCTCAAACTAATAATTAGATTTATTCAAATCGCGGCGCGTATCGTTGAGTCCGTTTTGTCTCAGTGTTTCTGTGTGCCTTCAATGTGAAATTGTCCCGTCATCATTGGGAACATTTTAGGATTCATATATTGATGAATGTTCATAAATAAAATAAATAAATAAACCATAAAGAATAATAATTTTTTAATATGAATGCAGACAAAAAGCTGGAAAGTCTCAATATGGAGGCGGCTTATGTAATAATGAATCTTTAGACTTCTCTGCTTGTGAGCTGCCCTTCGATGGCCGCTCGTGCTCTGCAGCTCATTCTGGCTTAGTAGGGGTTAATACTTGACTAGAAAAGCCGTTGATTGAGGTGGCACTAGAGAGATGAGTATTCTGTCGCCATTTGTAATATTTCATGGTGGCTTGGAGCTGCTGTATAGATGCTTGTTTCCTTTGAAGACTGTCTCTGGATGTTCTCAGAGCCACTGTTGGCTCCTGGCTCTCTTTGTTGCTTCTGTCCTGCCTTTCCCCCAATAAACAATCCTCCCAACTGAGAGCATGCCAGGTTCTGTGTGAAACAATCAGTACTCATGCCCTTCTCAAGCATGCCAGGCCAATCAGAAGGCAGGGGAAGATGAACAGAGCCGTGCAGCTGTCCTCTGAACAAAATGAAGCACTTCCGGGGCCGGTGAGAAGCGCCGGGGTGCACCCTAAATCAGCCATTGTACTCTGCGAGGAAAACCTTGAGGATCACAGAGCACCCAGTTGTAGGCCAAGAGACGCACTATCCATACCAACAAATCGCACACATACGTTGACCCGTCATTCCCCCCCCCCTCCCTCTGCTGACCGCTGTATTCTTCAGGAGCAAAGAAAAGAATCAGCCTCAGTACTCCCACCCACCTTTTCTCCAGTCAGCAGCAGACTCTGAGCAAGGCAGACTGTATGTCTAGCTGCCAAAGCACTCAACATGCCACAGCAGTCTGACTGGGTGCTGAAAGCGGGTCTGCGTTTTCATATTCAGTGCACCAATTCATTAACATTCTATTTGAGTCCACAATAGAGACTGGAGAGGCTCTGACCCTGCAGTTCCCCCGATCAAGGTCAGTAACTAAGAAAATAAAATGTGAATTGCATCCTGGCACACAATTGGATTCCCCAGCCCTGCCATATCCCCGCTTAAGAAAATAAAATTACCCCGCATTCACTGTTTTCTCAATAGAGGTACTTTGGAATGAAAAGACAGTGCTTCAAAAGTAAAAAATTATTATTTTGATCTTACAACATGAAAGGCAAATTCGTCTTCACGACAAGCGTTTTGCAAAGTACTTTTGTCATCGCGGTGACCCTTATAAATCGTGGATTTGTTAAAGTTTGAAGTTTGTTTTATTTAAGTTCCACCATGCCTATGCACAGACATACGGGGAGCTCACAAAAGCTCCATGGGTTTTGTAGTTCAGCCCAGCAGCTTTACAACCCATGGCAGCTCTGCAGTGCACTGCCTGTAAAAGGTCACTTACTATTTACACCCCTGCACATATGGACGCACACAGAGTGGAGAGAATAAATCTAGCCAGCCAGTCGATTATATGATTGGGTGTCGTGACAAAGGGTGGGCATGTTGCTAACACGTTCCCTGTCAGTAGAGGGGCTATATGTGGGTAGACACAAAGCCTCATTAAAATACATACAGAGCTGGTGCTGCTCTGGTGGGTGGGAAAGATGCTCCATCAAGATGTCGTTACAACAAGGCTATCTCCACCCACTGGCATGTATCTCCCTCACACTGTCCTCCCCCATGCCTGGACAGCACAATGGCAGCCTCCTTTATAACCAGTGTGGGCCATTCCCTCCATTCCCTGGGAGGTCAGGGCCTAATCCTTGGGGAGTTCTCACATTGTGTTTTAGCGAACTGGGGTCAAACTGTTTCAAATGAGGGGGTTTAGTTAAACATCTATTAAGCAGGAGCAGCGTGTTGGGGTGAGCTAGATTTATGTCCAGAGCTGTTGTGAGCTCAGCTGTCCCCATACCCAGCAGCACGTTGGGCTCCGTGCTCCACAAGTCCCGTCACTGCGAACAACAAACTTTCACGCCATTTTAAATAATGCACGCTGGCCCGGCATTCACCTGAACGCACGTCCACAGGCACACAGGGATAAAGTAAAAGCCTGTCACACCAGTTCGTGTGCCTGTCATCTTCTTTGCCACTGAGAGGCGCTGTGCCGGGCAAAAAAAAAAAAATGGGGGAAAAAATTAAAGAATAAAAGTTGAAAGTGGAGCTATGTTGTCAGCAGTGCCATGTAGGCCAACTGCCCTGTTAGTGAGGCTGACATTCAAAGAGAGCTGGAATGCCAACAACAATCCCACAACCTCCTGCTGTGAGAAGACATTTCGCATGGTGACCAAGTGCTTTGATACTGCTCTTGTGATCCTCGCTGCCACGGCTTTGAGAAAGCACACACACACACACACACACACACACACACACACACACACACACACACACACACACACACACACACACACACACACACACACACACACACAGAGCCCAGGCCATCACCATTACATATCATTTTAAAATAGTGCTTTTTCATATAGTGCAGAATTTTCCATTATTATTGTCATGAAATCACCCTTTTTTCTGCTGGGCACTAAATACATGTTTGCATAAAAATTTGGCTTGTTTGACACTTTTTTTTTAACAATCAACACACCAGTGTTTGGTTTCATAGCACATGTATTCATTTCTGAAATAACAGCAACAAAAAAACCTGAAAAATGCTGTTTTTTTTTATTGAAAGTGCCCTCTTGCCATGACCAAAGAGAGAATAATTAAATGTGGCACTGTCCTCATGCTACCCATTAATAGCATGCCTGTCTCTGTAATCGCAAAATATGACTGCAAGCAACAAGCAGTGATGCAGGTTACTGGAAATACAACCCACTTTCAAGACTAAAGGCAAAACAAGCTCCACTAATTACTGAGGCACTATGCAGCCGTTTTTCTGAGCAGGGGTTACTGAATGGTTGCCTATTACTTCACTCTCCCTGAACCAAATGCTTAAGATAATGACCAGTTACTAATTGGTGCTTATACCTTATATCAGTTTGTGCAGAATATAATTGCAGCTATTATGGTACTAAATAATCATTGGAATTAGCATCTTTCAGCAAAAAATGTGCTAAATAACAGTATGGAGCATTTTGCAGGAAGAGGTCTTAATGTCGATGCACCACCGGTTGATTCATCATTAACAGGAGGGTTCAGGGCAAAGAGAATGCTTTTCTTATCATGTGATGTCAGCGCATCTTCTGCACCGGCTAATGGAGGCGCTGATGTGTCACATTCACGTCTGTGTGCGGTCTTCTGCGTGTGCCTTCTTCACAAGCATGTCAGACATGTTTATGTGCATTAATCTGATTGTGTGTAGTGTGTGTGTGTGTGTGTGTGTGTGTGTGTGTGTGTGTGTGTGTGTGTGTGTGTGTGTGTGTGTGTGTGTGCACTGGCTCCACAGGCAGAGGGAGGGAGGTCTATGTTCTACGCTGATCACGCTCCCCTGTGCTTCAGCAGCTCCTCCTTTGTGCTGGCCCTTCCGTCAGCTGTTGACTTCCTAAGTGTCTCAGACAGCCGTGTTTCTGTCTGCGCCTCTGTCCACTGCCTTGTCCTGCTCACATTTCTGAAGTCCGCTGACTGCTAATGGCTGTGTCCAGACAAAGAGCCCACTCTGTGTCCACTCTTCATGGCCAGGCCGGGGGCCAGGGACGACCGGGGTGGTGGGTGGGAGTGAGGGGGGGCAGTGGCAGGGAGGGCTGGGTTTGGGAAAAGGGAGGGCTGGAGCTGAGAAGAGCACCCAGCACTGCCTGCCTCTCTACACTCTTGTCACGCTTGTGTGACAACCACTCCTCTGTGCTTGTTTGAACTGTCCTTCCCAATTAGCACTAATAAGTCACTCTGTAAGGATGAGCAAGCATAGTGTGCCCAATCACCTCCAGTTCACATATGCGTAAACAGATTTGTGCACAAGCACAAACACACACATCCCCCCCCCCCCCCCCCCCCCCGTAAGCTTAGCAGCCCATGAAAATCCCAGGAGCACAACCCCGCTAATAGACAGAGAAAGCCCAAAACGCATCTCGTTCCCAGCAAACAAGTGCCAGTAAAGAGGCAAATTAATGACAAGTCGTTTGAAGGGTTTGCCTAAGAATAATTTTACTCTGGCGTCTCACTACCACTGAAGAATTGATTAGATCCCCGCTCAATCAAAGTGCCTGAATCAATAAAGAGCCAAGCAGGCATGCTCCAGTCCAATTTATTCGCAGCGTCACTCTAACATAAGAGTCACAGTGAAATGGAGAGAGGCAGCATCTCTGACAGGTGAAGGCCCCGCTCAGACTGAAAGCTGGTGTCAGTAGCAGGCAGGCAGGTATGCTTCACTTCATGCCAATGCACCGCTGATACTTCATTACATTTCCAACTTAACAGCACAACTTTAAGTCACTGGCGATTGTTTCACTAATAAATAGTGTAAAATATGAAACGCAGAGGGAATAATTGCCGTTGTTTGTTTGTTGGGCTTTAAGAAAAGGCATTCTGCACGGCGAAGAAAGAACTCTGGAATAATGACTTCACTTGTGTTTTCTCAAAGTAGAGACTGGAGGACTTAGTCAAGCTCGGCTGTGCTCGGCTGTTTATTGTTGCCTGCTTGTTTATTGTCATGCAGAAAGCAGAGGAGGTATTAAAGGCAGATTTCGCCCTTATTTTAAAATGTGGTGCTGAAGATTAGAGCTCTTGCCAAACACTGTGGAAACACTTAATTGATTTCCTTTGGACTGTTTACCTCTACTGTAGCCCTCCTAGAGCCCAGCACTTGCTCACACGCATGCACACACAAACACACACATACAGAGTACAACCCTGGCCCCATTTACGCCAACACAGGCCTGCCAAGAGCCTCATTAGTATTCACAGCAGTGGCATTTGCCAGCCTGAGCGTTGCCGTGGTGATGCTGCCCACACAAGTGATGATAAATGGTGCTTTCAGCTTCTCTGCCTTCCATAGAGCAGTGCAGGGAGCTGAGGAGTTGCTGGCTAGGACCCAGCTACAGCCACGGCTAGCAAGGCCTCATCGCCAGTGCCGGGCAACTGACGCATGACTACACAAGCCCGGGGCTGCTTGAAGGTTTTGGGTGCAGGGGAGTGGTGGGTAAGAGGGGGTTTGGTGCCGTGTTGTGCGTGTGCGTGTGGAGGAAAGAGATTTCAGTTTCGCTGTGTGTGTGTGTGTGTGTGTGTGTGTGTGTGTGTGTGTGTGTGTGTGTGTGTGTGTGTGTGTGTGTGTGTGTGTGTAGGGAGAGGGCGAGGAGGGGGCATGTTGGGAAGAAGTGTGTGCTTGAACTTGTTATTGTTGGCTGAAAAAGTGATGTCAGCTTCAGTGTTTCTCGAGTGTGTTTTGTTCCCCGTATTTTTCAGTTATGTGATAATCTGACCACAAGCGAGTGATATAAAAGATGTGACGAGAAATCACTCAGACTGTATCTGGGTGCTGTTTCACTCAGTGTGAACACTGGGAAATATTTATTATCTTTTATTAATAAAAGATAGTTCCTTAAAAAACATTTTCTAAATAACTGCAAATCACGCTTTGGATTTCAATAAATATATTTTTAAAATAAGAGGGTCCCACACTGGTGTCATTTATACAGGCATGTATTTAAATTTAAAAAAAAAAATCTAATAAAATAAATAATAAGAATCCTCAGTGGAAAAAAAAATGTTTGTATTCCAGGTAAAAGCATTAAATTATATCGTACACATACACAATGCACTATCAAGCAAAACTAACTGATTACAGTGTGACAAATCCTTTTCTAAGCTATCTGCTCATTGTAACAAATAGAGGGTGAAATGAAAGCACTGCAGTCCCTCTCGTGTGTCTCTTCCCGCAGGTGTCACAGTGAGAGCCGGTTGAGCCTTAAATCATCGTAGACAAACAGAGGGTGAAGGTAACCAGCTACACGTGCAGACGTGTGGCAGTGCGGACAAGGAGGCCGGATCGAAATCCTCCTGATCCTTATTAAACAAGAAAGACGGCGCTATTCCCACATTATGGTGCACCAGGACGTATCGCATTAAAGGCCTGCCTGATTTGAAATCTTATTTAAAATGTGGGTGCTGTCTTTATTTGATACACACTAGATGTCGTTTGTGTTCATGGCAGCATGGGAAATACGTGAGGTTAATCTGAGGCTCATGGGTACAAGTTTTCTATTTCATTTTAATTTTTGTAAAAAAATCAAATCAAATAAAGGCAAAATACACACAAGCACATATGTTTATAATTGTGTCCAAAAATAGATATTTACATCTCAGAGGCACAAGTTTCAGGGATATTTGATGCACTGTAAAAAATGCTGGAAACACATCAAACTTTTTGTCTCTTAAGGCTCCACAGTCGGTGTTTGCTCTGCTGCAGCAACTTTAAAAAAACAAACATGTTATTTTTACCTTACAGTTAGTCAGCACCTTCTAAAATATTCTTATCACAGCCATCTTTTTTTTTTTTTAGTTAATTTCTCACTGGGCGGTGTATGTGTGTAACAAAATTACAGTAATTCTTACACAGAGCATGAGCGCAGCCCTCCTTGGTTGAACTTGAGGATGACCGCCCCTTCAAAAGATGGCCTGACCCTTCCAAAATCAAGCCTGATTACCCATCTCTAGGACACTAAGAAGTGCCCAACTTCAAAAGGAGCGGAGACAATCACGGGTGGGGTGGTGCGGGGAAACCTCGGCCCTGTGCTGTGGCGGTTTGAGCCAGGCTGAACGGTCTCAGCCAGGGGGCCGGGGCTATTAAAAGATAAATGTATTTCTCTGATGCATTATTCATGATGTGAGGAGGTGGGGAGGGAGCAGGGAGGCAGAGGCTTAGCGCAGCAGTGGCTCCCTTCTCGGCCTCATCAGGGCCAAGGCCCCCACTGCACCCACACCCTGATGCAAGAGAGGGTTGTTGGGGTGGGGGTGATGCGGGCGACAGCTGTGAGGACACTGAGGGAGATAGAGAGATAATGCAACAGTATGTATTCCCACACACACATATTAAATGTCATTACTGCATGTAAATCAAAATCAAAGTGTAATAACAGCACATAATATATTTTTCCTCTGCATAATCACATTTGTTAAGAACTAAAATCTGATTATTTCATTTTTGTTAAATAGTTTCTGCAGTTTGCTCTCAGTAGAACTGCTCTTAAGTGGGTTTTTCTTTCTCTTTCTCACATTAATTTTATGCACACATATCAGGGCGCTGGAGGATGGAGCAGCAGACTGTGGTGCTGAATAACCTCTCATCAGCTGATTAAGTAAAGGGTTTGGGCAAATATTTTGGAGCCATATTGGACTTCTATAGTAGAATGAATGGTGAAGTCAGCTTTTGTCCAGCTCATCTGTGATCTGCAGGGAAAGCAGATTAGGATGACCCCGGTGTCGCTCGTTTGGAGATGAGACGCTGTCGAGAAAAACCAAACAAACTGAAGAGAATGTCAAACAGCAGAAACGGCTAAGCCTCCTTTGTTTATATCACATGTAAATGCAACATTAGGCAAACATGCTAACACTATTTCTTTTGTTTTTCACGGGAATAATAAACAAATACCAAATATATTTTTAAGAGATTAAGGAATAAAAACAGTGGTTCTGTTGTGTTCTGCTAAAACATTTATCTCACATGTCTCGCGATGGGAGAAACTACCTGTTCGTGTTTTAATCAAATGCTTTCCAAATCGTTTCATAATTGCCTATAATTGAACACACACTGTGCAATTTTGCTGTTTGGTGCCAATATCTATTTTCTGCAATAAAATCCCACTGACATGTTTGTAACAGTGGCAATCAGTGCTATCTCTGCTCTTCATTTCACACATATGTCCACATATGATTTTGAATAAGACCACAAACATTTGAAATGTATTTAAAATTGATGCTGAAGTGACTGTAAACCTGTCTCTGAGTGTCAGAATTCACTGATTTGATTCTGTCTGTCACTAAATGCACATCACAAAAACAGATAAACAGGAGCTGTCCGTTAAAAAGTGCTTTTGCCTCGGTGAAGTGGCCCCTTTGCTTATATTTACAAATCTGAGATACATTATACCGGCATAAACTGCGCACTAATAAAGAAAAAAGAGAGGCTCTGTGGCAGAGTGGAGGGTGGTCTCTACACATCAGTACTCATGATTCCATGCTGGGATCATTTGTTTGCAGACAAGAGGGCACAAGGGTGGGAAAAAGGGAATATAAGACATCAGGAGATGTGGGAAGTTGGTGCGGGGCGGGAGCTGCTGATGAAATGTATGTGTGCGTTTGAACAGATGAGTGTGTTTTATCTGTGTCTGTGTACTTGTTTATGTGGATCACTATTGTTGCTTTGCCACTTTTACACATTCTGGCTTGAATTACACACAAGAGACAAAAGGCTTCATATTTGTGCTTGCATGTCAAGGATTACTTGTTCTATTGAATGCACCCCCCCCATTATCTGCTTATCACTCTCTGTGCTCTTTAATCTCTTTCTTGTCTCTGCTCAATGGCTTCCTCTCACTGTCTTCCCATCACAAATGTAGCCTTTCTCCCCTTCTATTTTTTAACACTTACAAAACTGAAAAGGCCTGGCCCGGTCCGGGCCACCTGGAAGCGCCAGTGAAGCTTTCTCCCAGGCCTGGCTCCCTGCCACTAGCCAGCTGTAGCATTGTGAGTGGCCCATCTCAGTTAATTCCATGCATTGCAATTGTTGCTGGGCACTGTTTACAGCCACCTCCTACTCCGCCTGGGTAGCCTCTCCGATTGTCCGGGGGCCTCCCTTGTTTAATACTGTTTTGCAAGTTATTAAGCCCTGGAAGTCCATTAATCACAGTTCACGGGCTGTGTAAGCCCACACAAGGCAGGCAGGGGTGGGGGATGGGGGAGCACACTCGCTATCCTCAATGGGCTTAGACGGTGGTCCATTCAGATCCCTAACGAGATCATTACCACTAACTAAATACAAACCTGACCCCGCGACCTGCTGGGAAATTACGTAGGAGCTCCCTGGTGCAAGACATTAATATAGCCCCCCCCCCATCTCCACCCCTCCCATTTTCCTGCAACAGTGCGTAAACTCCCACCCCAAAGTCTCCCTATGCAACCCAACCCTGCTCCCCCGTTCCCCACCCTCCTCTTGTCCATTCTCACTTTCTTGCCAATGGACAGAAAACTAAACCTGTCATCAAAAGAGCCCTAATCACTGCTGTGATTGTGGTAAACCAAGCCTGACAGCCATTTCACTGAGGCCTCAATGGCTACATCAGTGCCACCTCCCTAGCCAGCCCCCCCCCCTCTTTCTGTCGCTTTCTCTCAGTCCCCCGCACTCTCTTTTTACCAGGCCTCTGGCCAATGAGCAACAAACACCCGGGGGCTTTTCAGATTACTTGACACACTGTGTCCACTTTTGGGAGGGAGACCACCTGGTAAGCTCATTTTAATACAAAACCAGTTCGGTCTCCTCTCTCTTTTTCCCCTACTCCTCTAATTCCTCCTCTCAAGCCAAGCTACCACCATGAATTCTGTCTAATCCAGTGACCCCCACAGAACATTCCTGGTTTTACACTCCTCGGAAGAGGCTGGATTTGGGCGGATTACATGCTTCCAGTTCTGTTTGGAGGCACCTGTGACTGGAGGTGGAATCAAGAACCAACAGTGAAGCACAGAAAGAGAGGAGGAAAGAAAAGTTCCTTCATTTTCTGTCAAGTTTTTGAAAACTTTAATGTTCGCTTTTTGAATCGCACGTAGTCTTTCCCTCGCTCTCTAGTTGCAGCTTTTCCGTTGCACAGGGCGGGCTGGCTGTCCGAGCAGCCACAGTGCGAGTGCTGTGTGGCCCAGGCGTGGGGTGGTGGAGGAGGGGTTAAGAGGAGTGACAGAGCAGGAGCGAAAGTGGTTGGTGGAAAGTGAGGTTTGATGGGGGTTTGCACTGACTTTCACTTTAGCCCCTCAGCTTATGTTAAGATGTTGTCACTTTCACCATCTCAAGTGTTGCCACTTCAGATGCCGGAGCTTAGTGTTCGTAGTGGGCTGGAAGGGGGGGTGGAAGGAGGGAAGGAGGGCAAGAGGGAGGAAGTCTGGGAAGATTTCCATTTTAAACAAGCAGAACTTTGTCACACTGTCACCTGACTACCATGGCACCCCCTTTCTCAGTGTTTCCCAACTTCCTGTCTCCTCTTTGCTCCTTTCGTGTGTCCCTCTATTTAGCCGCCTCTCTTCATCTTTCTCAAGAACTCTTTAAGGCAGCATTTCCGCCCCAAATTCTTCTGCCAATTTGATGAATTGTATCTCAAAGCCTTTCAAGTTTTGTAGGTGAGGCTCTTTCAGAATTGTTTCGCTCTTCTTCTTCTTTTCTTTTTTTCACATTATCATGGCGGATGCTTAAGCGGTGCGAGCAGTCATAGATGTGCATATTTTAAATTAGGTGTAATATCCCCCACTTTAATCCTTGATAAGATCTCAATTGTTCCATGATGTGAAATGGAGATGCAGCGACAACCAGGGCTGAATTAAATGGAAATCTTAATTTACCTGGATATTATCCTTCAGTGAAATGTAATCACTGACTGAATAACTGGGCACAGCAGCAAATTCTTAATTGGCTCTTAATGAGTGTCATGGAACATATGCTTCAGTGTAGATGCTAAGATTAGCAAAAGCCAGTTCAGTAAGCGTAGCAGAACAATGAAATTAAAAAAAAAACAACCTGTGAGCATGACCACATACAAATATACACACGTAAACACACTCAAATTTTCAAATTATCCACTCTGGAAGACCAAACTATAGATACAAAATTAAACAGAAAATCTGACAGCATGGGCTGGCGGTTGAGTGTCTGCTTGGCGCTGCATTGATTGTTCCTCAACACTGACCAATTGTAAGCTCATAATGATGATCTCTGGCATGACAAGTGATTTTAACCTGCCTGTGGGCCGCCCCCGCACCAAGTCACAGATCAGCTGCCCCATGTAAACAAAAACATTAGGAGAGCGTTCCACATTTAAGAGCATGCTAATTACAGTCATTCCTATCTGAAGTACTTTCTGCTGCAATTTGCTCAGATCACCGAACCTCCAATCCCTCTCATGTAAACAAATAAACTCTCACGCAACAAAGAGATAAAGCAAATAATAAAATAGACACGGGCACTATCGGAACTCGCTGGGGGCACTGTGTTTGAAGTAGGCTTCAAATAGTATCATACTACTCCACAGTGTTGAGTCCTACTGTTGTGAACATCCCCAGTGAGGAATAATTACAAGGGTTGTTGTTGATGTGCTCAGGAAAACAAATCATTTACTTTGTAATAGCAGGATGCAGATAAATGCAACCCCAATGAAGCGACATAAGGATTGTTTTTTTTTTAAACATTAAACAAAAAGCAGGTTTCATTCATGTTGCACAAGTTTATTTTAATACTCTATATTTACAGGTTGTAGTCACATTCCTTTCTTGACTCACTGATGTAAACGTTTGGCTATTTGATCCAAACCCAACAGGTGCCACACAAGTCACTCAGAACAGTTATTTAATTACCGATTCCTGCTCAGCATCCCTCCATACATATTTGGTCTCAACCTCTCACCCTGGCCCCTAGGCATCAGGGCCGATCCACAGCCACAGATACGGGGGGTGAATGTCACCGCAGCCCTCTCCAACCCTCCAGGTGAGTGTGTTTCTCCAACTGTGGAGGAAATGAAGCAAAAATGATGGAGTGTTTGTTTTGTGGCATTCTGTCTCTCTGCGGCCTCATCAGGGCTGAGACTCACAGACGTCAAGTGTTAATTTAGGGCTCCTGCCGAGCGTGAGCCTGTCAGTGGCGAGGCTTGGAGGAGGGAGGTGAGCTCTTGCAGAAAATGACCCTTCTGGTCTGATTGTCTTCTGGCCCACAGACTGGCACTGAGAGGAAAAACAAAGACACGGGAAGGGAGAGAGAGAGAGTGGTGGCTAAGTGCTAATGCACCTAGCAGCAATTAGAGAGGCTTACCTGACTGTGTGAGCACAGCACGCAAACACACACACACACAAGATACACACAGTAAGTAACCCAACCCTCACCTCTCCTTAAACACCAGCTGATGGTCAGCACATACACCAACCAAACCAAAGGCTGACTCCTTCTGGAAGAACTTATTTGCTCAACCACACACTCACGGGGACACGCTTTCACCACGAGCGCGTTCCTGGCGGATGCTTCCTGCCACCTTTTAGCCGAGTGATTAATTGGCCCGAGCTCACGATAGTTCAACCCTTTATTCTGTGAAACTTAAACAAAAAAGGACAGGCCTCTCTAAAGATTACAGCAGCACATTAACCACAGAGCCAACCATGAAATTGCTTTTCCCCCCCTCCTGTAGTGTTGTGACTCTATAAAACGGTCACTGCCAGTCACCGGGAAGGTACACGGACATTAGTGTTACATCAGCGATGGAAAACAAGACGTGACATCTGGGCGGGTCTTGCGGCTCAGATCAGCAGAGCAGACCGGACCAGCGGTGACGTAAACACAGGTGTGATGGTGAGAGGAGATAATAGGTAACACTGTTTTATTCCCCAGTAGATTCAAGTCCAGTGTATCAAATTCATCGCGAGAAAGAGGGTTCAGAGGGCTGTCACGTGGGAAGGGAAGGTTAGTTCTGTAATTATTTCAGTGTGAAAAATAAATAATGTACCCTTTTGCCGTTTCCATCATTTCCTAATTCACTTGGAAATTCATTTTTATTTTCTTTTTTTTCACTCCACCCAGCCCAATTCAATCACTTGAGTTCATCTGTCTGTGTTATGCAAATCTGAGCGGCTGAGACTGAACCCATCAGCCCCTCTGCTCACGAGTTGAGCAGGGGGGATGATAGAAAAGATGAATTCTTCCGTTTCAGTGTGCCTCCCTTTTGCACCCAGTTGCACAGTATCAAGGCTACCTTTTTACATGGTGCTCTCGTTTATTTTAGCCCATTGCACAGCGCTACTCCGGTAGTCAAATGTATGAATAAGGATTGGGAGTCTCACACACACACACACACACCATCTCTCTCTACTGAGATGCAAGGTCCGCCTCTAAGATCATGGATACCAGCAGTAGGAACTGGCAGAGATAATTTTATGAGGCGAGGGTTCATTTTTGAGCTGAAGACTTTCCAAATATCCTCCATATCTGTCAGTGACAATTCTTTATTTAAAAGGGAAGGAACACGGTTTTCAACAGTCTTGTTAGTATTAGCAGATATGCTAGTTATCCTGCTCTGGATTCTGATTGACAGCCAGTCCTGAGTGTGAGCAGGGCTAGGGCTGGTGTCTTGGATGCATGCAGACATAACACTATTATTCCAACTTATCCCTAGGAGTAAGTCCAGGCAGCCAGAGGCACAGCGGGAGGCTAATAGACTAGCCCAGAGGAGCCCCCCTGAAGCTTGATGCATTGTGTCGGGGCCTTGTCTACTTCACGCACATTAAGGATCACATGCCACAATTTCACAGTACAGCAGGGGGACCGGCCCCCATCCCGGGCCCAGATTGGCTAGTGATGGATGGTGTTGACAGTTACAAGCCGAGTACCAAGTGGAGCAACACAAAGGTCAAGGTTGAAGCTGCCAGTGTGGTCTGGTTAACAATGAAAGGTCTCCACGGTAGGAAAATGCTGTTTATACTTAACACTAACTGTGCAGAGTGTTGTATGGCTCGAGTCATCTGAAGCCACAGCTTTTGTCAAGAGTGGCTAATCACAGCGTGTAACAATCAGGCCAACCAGGGCACTAAAATGCCCAAGAGGAGATATTATAGTCATTAAAAAATGACGATTTTTAAAGAAGAGAAATCGGCATTTGCATGAGGAAACTACCTTGTTCCTCTCACAGGTATCAGTGGCCGTCGCATCCTATGCTACATCACTCAGAAGTGCAGAATAAAACAGTTGCTCCCGCTGCAGTGTCCTGCAGGAGTGATTTTTTTCAATATAGCACTTCAGGTTGAAGACATTTCTCCTGTCATTTTCCTCCAGTACTTCAGTGTAATTCTTTTTTTCTCTCCCCTCCATTTTTTCCCCGGCAACTGCAGTATGTGGCAGTCTGAATTGTGTGTTATTACCCAGCAGGAGACAATATCATTACCACATATTTGCTGTCAAGGGTCTGCAAAGAATGGTGCTGTCTTGGGCCTCAGTGATCTAACAACCTCACACAGGGCTCCAGAATTACCCACTCCTGGCTGGGGGAAGTCAAACACTACCAGTTAGAGAGGGGAGTGAACAAAAGAGAGGTACCCTCTGTCTCCCCCCTCTTCCTCACTCCCTCTCTCGTGGAGATAGAAGGGGACACACCTCCTCTGCACCAAACGGAGGATGCTATTCTCCCCGCGCCTCGAAAGAAATATATGTTTGGTTCAAGTGCGGGATGATATGAGGCTGCATGGTAGATGTGGACGGCCAGTGTCTATGACAGTCTGTCATTTCAGATACAGAGACAAATTGTAATCTCTGTGGTGTACTATTAGTGTTGGATGAGCAGCTCATAATTACCAGCACTTGTATTAAGATTTTGCTTGATGCAACCTCTGAATTCAGCACACAGTCGGTGGAGTGCCTACGAGAAATGCCAAGTTTCCACAGTGTTGGAGAAGAGCAACTTAGAAGTTAGATAGGTACCAAAAATGAATGTGACTGTGATTCATAACAGTTACTGAGGAAAAAATAATTACAGCCAATAATCAACATGTTCAAATATGAGTGTATTTTCTCTCATGATGGCATCAGTGGTAGGATTGCTTTCAGGGTGCAAACAGGCTGCAGTCATTCAGCACTGTGCGCTCCAAGTTCTGAACTCCTTTTTGATTGGTTGTCTGATTTGCCCGCCTCTTGTCTGGCAGGAGATCAGCACCACTGGTCCACTTGGCTTTTTCACCTGTTGTTTGAAACCTAATAAATGCAGTAGGAAGGAACTTATATAGCTTCATTTACAAGTAATCTGTAACTCGTTACAGTCTAGAAGTAACCTTCACCACGATGCTAGTTACCTCTCTGTTTTCCTCTTAACGTATCACTGTGCGACAGGGCGCTCCGCCTTTAAAAGGCTTCCTGCAGATGTGTCATATAATGTCTGACGAAAATAACTTCAGAATGGACAAACAATCCCTCTCGTGAAAACTGCTATTCAGACTTTGTAACAATGTCTCTCTCATAAGACAAATAGAACTGCTATCATTTCTGTTGACAGCGAACAGACCAACAGTTTATGCATACTGAGTGACAAAGCCATCTATTTTCTTTCCGGAAAAACAGGCAATACACACTCTGGCAATTGAACCACAAATGAGGAGTGAAAAATTCAAACTTCCTCTGCCATCCACCATCATTTATACAAGTCATAGAAATATTTGATTGCTCTTGCATATCTCCTCGCGCTTAAGGAGGCAGCCAACCAATACACGGCCACGTAAACAAAGTCTGGGACTCTATATGAGCCTATCATTTAAGAATCCAAGCAAATCAAGCTTGCAAACAATCAGGAGAGAGGGGGGAAAGAAACTCTATGAGGGTTTCTTCTTCCTGTGCTTTGAAGGTGTAAACAGAAACCCTTATTTAAGGTAAGATTAGCCGTGCATCCTCGATGCACCTCTGCACCGACACAAGGCAAGAGTCCTTGATTTGTCACAACAGTAGGGGCCGGCTCTTGAAGAAGACACATTCATATTCATGAATTAAGCATCTATAGTGGTAAATTATGAGCATGCAGCTACAACATTCTTCATGAGAGGTGGAATGATAGAAACCTGCAAGCCATTTGAATAACATAATCACGTAGAGCCTTCATGCTAGTTACCAAAATATATGTATTTCACATTTGTGAAGTGTAGCGCAGAGGCAGGGTGGGATTTCTCAATAATTAAGTTTGATTAAATGTAGTGCCCTTAATGTAGAACGGTGAGATGTGAACACCAACAAATATGAAGCTAAGAAAGGAAAAAAACTTGTGTTGTTGTTGTTGTGCAGTCACAGCCGTTTGAATAATGTGCTTCTGGAGTGTAGTCACCTTATTCAATGGTGAACCGCACAGTAAGCTTATTACAGCTTAGAATTTAATTAATGTGGTCTTCCTGCATTCACCGTTCTGCAAGCGATATCCAAGATCCTGCATCAGTCAGATGCGGTATCTGACATGATATTAAATTTGAACAGTTACACCTTACAAACAGAGAGCACTCAAAGACATTAGCTGATAGGACCGTGTGATAACGCTTTGAAATCATTGCCACTAAATTAACCTGATTCTAATAGGATCTGAGGTAGATAACAGGGAAAATTACTGTTTTCTTTTCAAGGCAATATACAAAATGGAAGCGCTACAAATTGATTTCTATTTCCTCCCTAGATGCCCTCCCCCCATCCACACATTTTCATAATTTGAGATGAGGCGATATGGCATTAATATTCCCTATCTTATCTTGTCACATCCTGAAATTGTTGGAGAGGATATGATTAGCTGAACAATAGCATGAGAAATGCACTTTATGAAGGCTATCCAGGTTTTTATGACAGAGGGTGGAGAGGTGGAGAATGGGCCAGGAAGCAGACACGATGGCAGTCAAATGCCCTCATTCCTGGATCTTGATTTGTCGCAGCAGGCATTCAGAAGAGCCCAGGAATCGCCGATGCATCCGTGCCCACCGGTGTTGGCCATTCAGACGTGATTAGCATTTTATTATTGTTTATGGGCCATTTAGGAAGCAGGAAGACAGCCCCGAGCCAATGGTGCAAGGAGGGCTCCAAAGCGCAGTGTTTTGGACTGGTTAAATGCACCATTAAGCCTTTTAAAATGAGCTCCACCCGTCAGAGACTAAAAACAAACGTGGCTTTCTGGCCATCAATGGGCACCACTTAGAGGAAACAATGCCCTGTTGAGGCCCACCAGTTTCCTCATCAATGAACATCAAAGATGAATGAGCCCTGGCTGACAGCTTTGTTCTGACTCTGATACCCACAAAGCCCTGCTCAATATCATCCTGGTCCTGCTCCTCTGGGCTGCCCTAACAGGTGCGACCCATCCTCTCAATGCACCATTTGACAAGACCGCGGATGGGCAGGGGGTGGTGGTGGGGCTTTGGTCCACATCCTCCTTAATCCATCCTACTATAAAAACACTTTGAAAAACAAACGTTTGTTTGGCCAAAGTCAAAGCCCTGGAGCCCGGGGCTCATCCGTCTGTCTGCCCAGGCTCTCCCCCCTTTATTCCTGCCAGTTTTTGTCAGAGCTTCAACTCTTCCCTGCTCATTTGGACAGGACATTAAACAAGACCCAAGAGGATCTGATTCCCAGCCATTTCCCACAAGAGGAATACATACAGTTACAACAGCCAATTGTTTGGATTATGATAACAGTAGCTCGAGATAAAGAAAGAGTGGAGAAAAAAAAAGTCAGACAATCTCACAGATGAAAACGTTCTGTTAGGAAAAACAACTGCCTGCATCAAAAGATGCTGAACGAACAAACCTGATTATCATTCAAGTTATTCTTTGGATGGGAAGAATTCTGAGACAGTTAATTTCCATGCTCGCCCTTTTCTGCTTTTCACAGTAAGAAATGTGTTTTTCTGGCAGCGATAGGCTCCCACTACTTCGTGGGGAGATTAGAGCTCCTCCACTCAGGGACATAGAAAGGCCTTCAGCCTGGCAGAGAGTGAGGGGGAGAGCCAGTGTTGAGCATTTTAATCTAGAGTCACAAAGATAAGATGCAATGGCAGATCAATATGTGCTCTATGGTGGCAGCTCCCTGAGAACTCGTCTCTCTTCCTGTGTACTAAGAAGACTTTACCCTGTGTGCCCCATGGCTTCATTTCTCCACAGACCGGCTATCTGCGGTAACTGTCTCCCGGTGACATCTCACACCGGGGCATGTTTAACCCATGACACCACGCAAAACAGACAGTGAATATCTAAATAGGATCGCCTGTGAAATTTGCCATGATAAATCTCTCCAGGAATCATCCAGTTTGAATATTTGATATCGCTTCTATCCTCGGCTACCTCAGGGGGTGAGGCGGGAATGATAAGGGATATTCAGAGGAGTGATTAGATAAAAGAAAGCTAAATTCTTTTTCGATTGTGGGAGATGCATAGCAATGGTATTTGCACTCTGCCATGTCTGTGTGACTGAAGTAAAGTGTATAGGCAGCATTCAGGATGTCATTTTTACTTAATTTGCTCTTCTTTGCATCATTGTGGCATTCCATCATTCCAACACCATCAGATGAGCTGTGAGTAGTGAGGCATCACAGAAGAGATAAAAATGAAAATTCTTCTGTGCTATTAAGAATCTTTGCAATAAAACCTGAAACACCTTGAACTCCTTTAATTTTCAGCCAGATAAACAGCTCCCACAGCATGCCATTATGCTTTAAAGAGACACAAAACTCTCATTCGCGCGCACTCATACTGACATCATTAGCACACACAAGTGGGTTACGATTCGTCTCTTTCATGTCGGTTTCCAGCAGCCCACATCCTTCCGTGTCGACCCCCGTCCTTCACATTTCAGCGCCGCGCCTCCGGCGATACCATCCAGCGTCCTAAACAGAGACGGATCATTAAAGGAGAAAACGCAAAGGCATTGTCATGTTTGTTTGTTTTCATCCCGGGCAGCAGTTCAGATACAGCCGGGGCTCGGAGCCAGGCTTGGCCCTCACAGTTCCCGGCAAATCACTGCAAAAAAGAAAAGTGATGAACCAAATCTGCATTTGTGAGCACAAAACATGTACTGTAAATGACAACTGCTGTGCTTTGGGCAGAGAGGCGGATGCTGCAAGTTGGTTGTGTGTATGCACTTGCAAAGATGTGTGAGCGTTTGAATGCCTGTGTGTGTGTGTGTGTGTGTGTGTGTGTGTGTGTGTGTGTGTGTGTGTGTGTGTGTGTGTGTGTGTGTGTGTGTGTGTGTGTGTGTGTGTGTGTGTTATGTGACAGCAGACCTTGCTAAGGACTAGCAATCACTCCATTCAGCATCTGCTGCCACACAGCTCATATTGTCATTCCCCAGTTTAAAGGAACCTTGAGCGGCTTCAAAGATCTTTTCAAAGCCTTAATCCTAATAGGTCGCGGTTTGTTCTGTCACATCAAAAGGGGGGAGAGAGGAGGTAGGGGGAATAATGCATCAGGGCTGGCAGAGATTCTTAAGGGTGGAAGATTGGCAGAGGATTTGCAGTGCGGGGAGGACTGAAATCTGAAATATCGGACACAGAATGCCTGCTGTAATAGATATGAAATAGGTCTTCTCAACAGCATGAAAGGCTGACATTTCCAGAAAGTTTGTCATGAGAAGGCCCTTTTATTCCCCTTCGTCTATCTACGTTTGTACTGCCACCATGTCCATAATGGAAATTCGCAAGTGTCACTCTAACAGGTTATAGAATAAGATTGGACATTTAAGATTTTTTTTTTCCCACCTCTTCCTTTTTTATTCAGTGTTTAGAATTTTCAGTGAGAGACCAATTGAGTCGAAGCCGTTTTAGAGAAATGCCTTCAGCGTGGCACTCCAGTTAGAAATCCACCTTTGGCACTTGTTTTCTGACCCTGCTTTACAGTGAGCTGGAAGAAACATGCTCTCAAAATAGTTTTTTTTTTAACCAGTTTCCTGCATTATAATATTTATATATTATGTAATATATATGCCTTACAAATTTCAGTGCAGAAATTTATGGCATAAGAGCGCTTATTTGATAAGGAGATAGCGCCCTCGGTGTGAAATGCTTCTGTGACACGGACGATAAAGTTCAGATCAAGTCTGCCAAAGCATATAGTGGGTGTGAGACGTGCTAGACCATAAGTGTCACTTATGTGTTTACTCCTCACCTCTCTGACACTTTATCAGCTCTGAAGGTGTCTCTCATGCATTTCACCTGATCGACTAAGCAGACAAAGAGATGTGGTCCGGTGTTTCAACAGTGCACAAGTGTCCGGCTAATTAGGTGCTCATGGGAACCCGGGCATTGATTTTCTGTCAGCGCGTCTGTCCCCGAAAAAGAAACAGGGCTGTTTGTCTTTTTCAAACGATGCACAGCGTGCAATTGATAACAGTGATAAAATGGGTCAGGGGTGAAACATAAGCAAACCTGGACACGCTATACCCGTGGGAACCCATATGTAATGATGCAGTTTAATTGTGTTGCTTTGTGTAGGAAACAGGTAGGCTGTGAGTAGTTGGGAGTAAACAAAGTTTGTCGGGGATGGAAATGGACTGAGTTGTCTGACAAAAAAAAAAAAACATATCTTTTCAGCTCTGCAAAGGCGTGAAATCCCTCTTGTGCTTGTTATTTCACACTCCTGTGGCTCCAGCTTGGGCCAGCAGTGACACGGTAAACAAACAAACACGTGAATTCTTGCAAACACCCCCCATACACACACACACACACACACACACACACACACACACACACATGCACAGTCAGTATACTAAAGAGAAGGGATTTCGGCAGAGAACTTACTAATGACCTCACATTTTCCGGCTTCTCACTCATAGAGAATATCCTGGAATACCTACCGACAGTTTTTACATTATTCCAATACAGTACATCTCTAGCATGTAAAAAGAGCTGTTTTTCTAGAATAATGCAATAACCAAGGATGCTGCCTATCCCTCATACGTTCTCTCTGAGATGGGAAACATGGCTCAGCTGAGCACACAGAGAACTGCTATGTATACTGTAAATAATGGTTTCAGTATCACACTGGACAGTGTGCCAGCCACCTGCTGATCCAACCACACACAGGTAGAGCCAGCCCGGGTGCCGCGGGGCTATAGACATGGGCATTCAATCTGCCAGCAAACTAATCAGTGAAAAGGATGACCTCCAAGCTTATCAGAAGGGGTCGTGGATGTAGGTGGAGGAGGCAGCAGTAGGAAAGAAGGGATGTTTTGCACAGCCACAGCAGGGTGACACCGGCTGCAGAATGGGAAAATTCTCAAATCTCAGTGTAGGAGGTTAGAAGAGCGCAACCCTCAAGGAGGTGAGGGAAGCTTGGCTGCCTACCACCCACACATTACCTGAACATGTCAGAGTCTGATGCCAACACCTTCAGCCCAACTATGATATCATGAATGCCAGGTTCACTTGCTTCGCAATGGATCTCTGGCAGCCACTATATTATTGGTATTGGGAGTTTGTGGGTGTAAATTCTGTATCACGATAAAGAGGAGCGTATAGCATGAGTGTAAGAGTTTGTTAAATAAATCTTGCCAGAATTATTAGGCAGTGCCTTCAATCCCACGTCTTGTGCTGCTGATGCTTAAGCACTGCATTGTCTCTGAAGCCCTAAACCCTGTTAAAAACAATCCAATTCACCAGATAAACGCCGTCTTTGAAATGCAAGGACGCAGATTGAACTGTTTGCCTTTAAGTTCAAGAATGTTCTTTTGCCTCAGCACGGAGATGCACACCGCTGAATCTAAGCATTATTTCAGCTCCTTAACTGATCACCGCTGGAAACAATTCTGTATCAGCATTTAAAGGTACAAGGCTGTAATTCAGAAGGTAATTTCACATCTTAACAGAATCCAATTAAAAGCATGGACATTTCAATTAAACCTCCCCCCGGCTTGGCGCTACGGTGTCACCGCATAAGTGAAATTGGAATCAGATTACGGAAAGAATCTGAAGAAGTGTTTTTCAGCGCAATAAGGATCACGCGCTGCTGATAGAGACCCCTGTCATGCATACTGCAGGAAAAAAAAAATAGCCCTTCTTTGCTAACATTAGCCATTTAATTCTCCCTCCTTATTAATTTCACAACAGATTACCTGAGAAGATACAAAATGCTGTCAGCAAAGAGTTTTAATTAAGTATGGGGTATGTTGCTAAGAGTACCTTATGTGAAACTGCTGCCTTATAATGCTCTTGTTTTAATTACTTCAGAGTGCCCCCTCATTAACCTCTGTGGAGATGTGCTCCAAACTACTGGCTGCATTACACACACTAGACTCAGAAATTGCTTATATCTATATACAGATACTTATATTCATGTTTATATTACAAGAACTAATATGAATGTTTCCCTTTTATTTATTTTTTGCTTAGAAAAGATTGTTTGTTTGTTTGTTTTTTGGAGGGGGGGTAATTAAAGTATAAGAAAAAATAACATTTGGGATTCTGTCCTTTGAACTTGCCTGTTGTGAGATAACCTCAGCAGCTGAGGGCACTGTGACGACCCCTGGTGGGAGCTGTCATTTCAAATTAAAAGCCTGCTTTTTTTTTTAGGTTAATAAATATTATGTCCATTTCCAATGCAATATAACGTGGGCAACAGTGAGCCTAAAAAAATATTTAATATAATTAATTAAAATAAACATTTGAGAATAATCTCTGCTGTTCTGCAGCTTCTATAATTACATTTAAAAAAAAAAGAAAAAGGAAACAAAAATATGGATATTCTGTTTTTTAGGTGCTGCTGGTTGAACCAAACAAAGATTGCTTTTTTTTTTTTTTTTTGGCTCCGCGGCTCGGCTCTGTCAGGCAGCCGTGGGTGGTCGCTCAGCCTGGAAATTTAGGTCGCTGTGGGCATTTCCCTTTTGATCCTTTTCATCCTGAAGTTTCTGAATGGTCTGATATAGATTTCAAACATTGCTCCAAAAGTGGGCTCCTATTCAAAATATGTGGATGCACCACTGTCCACCCTCACACCTTAATGTGGTTTAACAGGATACATTAGCTTTTAATGGCACTTAATTGTACAAAAAGGAAATCCATAACCACATAAGGAGAAAAGTCAAGTATTTCCAAGCTCTTTATAAGAACAATTTAGAGCAGACAAGTGCTTTTCAAACCTTGGATTGGAATCAGTCCGACAGTCTGGCCATGAGAACAATGGTGTGCATTTGTAAGCCTACAGTGCCACCATTTGGTCATGTTGGGGGGGGGGCTTCACTACCAATCTTAACTGGCAGCTCTAGGTCTGAATGAAAAATAAGAAATTAGATTTGTTTATGCCTTGAATTTTAAAATAAATCATTCAAAATTAATATCAGTGTGTGCTGTGATGTTAGAACTGAACCAGCTTTCTGAGGACAGTGTGGGGCTCTGCAGCAGGCGGCTAGCTTGGCGTGCCTGAGCGAACGGTATATGATTTCAAACATGAGCTGGACCCAGACTCTTTCCAGGTGCCAAATTAGAAAGGAAAATATCCAGTCTCATTGTTATTGCTGATAGATTATCGTAGGTCCATGCCATCTTAGATAATGAGCAATAACCTGCACTTCAAGAACAGGGGAGGTTTGCCAAGAAGGAATGGTGATTATAGTCAATTAAGACTGATGACAAAGCACCAACAATAACCCTGCGTGTGTGTGTGTGAGCTTGTTTTATTCACTCATTCTTCCAAACTACCCTGTTTTGTGTAATCAACATCTGTTGTGACAGCACCCTCCTCCTTTCTCAGAATGGCCCACTTCAGATAATGAGTGTCATACCAAACTGCAGGGCAAAGGCTGATTTTACTCCTCTTTTTACTCCTCCTTTTTGGCCCCTCTGCTCTCGCTACCCTCTGTTTTCATCTCTGTCATTCAAGACATCCATGGTTGAGAACCTTGAAAAAGAGAGACAAATGCTTTCACAACACTGACAGTGCTCAGTATGTGGGGGTGATGTATAAACAGAACACACTCCTGTTTTCTTTATTAAAAATAATCCTTCACTGTTGACTCAACTTCTTGTTGATGCCTTTATTTTATATTCAGAATTTAGTTATTCAGATGAAACAGATTCCTTTATGAGTCAGGTTCTTCTATTATTGCCATTTAAATTGATTTTGCCACTTTTACCTGCACTGGTGCACCTGTATTTGCAGGCCTTGGCTGTGGGGCATATTTGTTACTTGGGAAAAGAACGCGAGATCTGCAGCAGCTTTGTGTGCGTCAGCTCTCTGCACCGATGGTTTAGGCGCCATCTTCTGGTAAATTAGGTCAACTTGAAGAGCCCGAGGTGGGTCTGTGTGAGGACAATAATTAGAAATCATGGCTGTTCTTCTAAGAAAAAATAGCTTTGCATAATGTCATAAAGGGTAGTTCCATATAAATCTGAAAAAGACCCCCCTCAGAATCAGATGAAGCAATTTTACACTCATACTGTGAGTATTTTCAGAGTTACAGGCCCTCACACTACACCTAATTCACCTTGTGGTTTACAGAATTTTTGAGCCCAGTAACCAAATCCCTACGTACTTTGGGAGCCTGTAAGTTGGAAAATATTCATAGCATGAGGATACAATTTTGGATGGCTTCATTAAATACTACACTTTGTACAAAAAAGTCCTAAAGGGGGGGTCAGGTGGGAGATTCTCAGTGATTGTTCATAGAATAGTCCATATGTAATGGTGGCACAGCAGGTATGCAAACCTTTATATCCTCATGAGGCTGAAAAGATTTCAAACACACTGGCTCCAACCCCATGTTACACCTGCAGTCTGATCTGTGTTTTAATCAGTTACTAAGAAGTGTAAATAAAATCATTTTCCCAGCTCAGTCTCACAGGTAATTTCTTCCTATTTGAGTCAGAAAGTGTGCGACTGCACTGAATGTCCGTTTAGCTGATTGATTAATGGAACGATCCAGTTTCTTCAAATTTAATATTTATCTCAGAACACGTTCTTTGAATTTTAAGATGAAATTTGCCATCATCCTATTTTTAAAAACTATTAATGTCACTGAACTCTTTTTAATGTATCATAACCTTAAGGGTACTTAAAACTACAGAAAAGCTTTTCTGTTTTGAAGCTACCTTATATTCTTATATTCATTCATCAAAACCTCCAGTTTGAAGTGGCAAGTGGCTGCAGCTGGAATGAGCAGTGAAGCGGTTAGACTTTAATTCTCTTTTTAAGTGTCACCTAGTGGGGTGTGAATATTTAAAAAAAATGCAGGTCCTTTTAATCTGAAAGTTCCCTAGTTCCCAGTCATAACTTCACTCTAACAATTAGTGCATTCAGCTATGAGAATATGTATGAAGATGTGAAAAATTTTTAATGCAGGCTTTGACATGTTCCCAGGCTTCTCAACTGGAACTCACACAGTGAGATAAAATGTAGGCTTTTTTTATATATGTATATATATATATACATATATATATACATATATATACATACACACACACACACACACACACACACACACACACAGTTGAAACCAGACGTTTACATACACTATATAAAAAGACACATATGCATGTTTTTCTCACTGTCTGACATGAAATCAAAATAAATCTTTCCTGTTTTAGGTCAATTAGGGTTACCAAAATTATTTATATTTGCCAAAGGATCTTCCACATCCTTTCCTTTTTCAAGCTTCTCGTGTTCCTTCTTCTTGATGTTGCCGTCACTTGGTATTGCAATGTCTATCACCACGACCTTCTTCCTTTGTTTGTCCACCACTAAAATGTCCAGTTGGTTAGCCACCACAGGTTTGTCTGTCTGTATCCCACAGGTCCCACAGGATCTTAGCTTGGTCATTCAGGGGGGAGTGGTGGCCTAGAGGAAAAGAGAAGGGTTCATCACTGAGAGGACCCTGGTTCGAATCCTGAGCAAGGCCCCCACCCCCCCCCCCAGGCTGCTCCCTGCACCCCCTGGCTGTGCGCTGTGTGCACCACGTACTCCATGTGTGATGGGTTTAATGCAGAGACTGAATTTCACTGCGTGTATGTGACAAATAAAGCTCGTTCTTCTCAACCACCCTTGGGGGCGTGTCCCATTTTGACCTCAGGACTTCCAGGTCATACTCGGCACAGATGTTCCTGTATACTATGCTAGCCACTTGGTTATGGCATTCCATGTATGCCCTGCCGGCTAGCATCTTGCACCCTGCTGTTCCTGCACCTGGGGTCTCGCCTGGTGTGGTAGACCCCAGCCTCTATCGATCTTATGCTCAGAGCTTGTGCTGCCATGATTAGTGCCTCTGTGCTGTCTGTCAGTCCAGCTTTGTCCAGCCAGCCACTTCTTCTATCTGTCGGTGGTACACGCCGTGCAGAGACCTGTCCTTCCATGATGGTTCCTGTTCTTGCTCCTCTTCTTTCTCGGGTTTCTGCTGCCTGAGGTACTCACTAAGCACATGATCCTTTGTGCCCATCTTCCTGATGTATTCATTGATCTTCATTGTTTCATCTAGGACAGTGGTTCTGACACTCACTAGTCCTCAGCCTCCTTCCTTCCTCTTAGCGTACAGTCTCAGGGTGCTGGATTTGGGATGAAACCCTCCATGCATGATAAGGAGCTTTCTTGTCTTGATGTCAGTGGCTTCTAGCTCCTCCTTTGTCCAGCTTATTATCCCAGCAGGGTATCTGATGACCGGCAGGGCGTAGGTGTTGATTGCCTGGATCTTCTTTTTCTCATACAGCTGACTCTTCAGGACTTGCCTTACTCTTTGCAGGTACTTGGATATTGCAGCTTTCTTAGCGGCCTCGTCATGGTTCCCATTTGCCTGTGGGATTCCAAGGCACTTGTAGCTTCAATGTCTGCAATGTTTCCTTCTGGTAGTGTAATCCCCTCAGTTCGGACTACCTTCCTTCTCTTTGTTACCATCCGACTACACTTCTCCGGTCCGAATGACATTCCGATGTCACTGCTGTAGATCCTGGTGGTGTGGATCGGTGAATCAATATCTCGTTCACTCCTGGCATACAGCTTGATGTCATCCATGTACAGGAGGTGGGTGATGTTTGCTCCATTGCGTAGTCAGTATCCGTAGCCAGTCTTGTTGATGATATGGCTGAGTGGATTCAGGCCTGTGCAGAACAGCAGTGGAGACAGAGCATCTCCTTGGTAAATCCCAAGTGTTAGTGTTGTTCTCCACATCCCCACATTCCCACATCCCCGATGAACGCTCTCAGGGTCCTGCTGATCTTCTATAGTTCTAGGCATTCCAGGATCCATGTGTGAGGCATTGAGTCACAGGCTTTCTTGTAATTAATCCAGGCGGTGATCAGGTTGGTCAGTCTGGTCTTACTGTCTCAAGTGACTGCTCTATCTAGGATCTCTATCATCCAAATACCGGCCAATAACCTGCCTCAGCACAACATGGAAGCTCCTGTCAGGAATCACAGCGGCTAAGATGAACAGGCACGTGGCTCAATACATGAGTGGGGCCCAAAAAGGATTGGCAGAGATACCAGAGGAGCAAATCATGGGATCTGCATGCAGGCAAAGAAAAAGCAAGACTAACATCTGAAAACAAGAAAAGAACAGAGAAGCAATCGTGGACTGTAAGTGATGTTCAGTGATGAACCACAAATCTGCAGCATCATTTCAGTGAAAGATTTAAAGATGACTGCCTGAAGAAAATAAGCACATTTCTTGACTCATTTATGATGTGGGGTTGGATATCAGGTAAAGGACCAGGGAAGATGACGGTCATTACTTCAACAATATATGCACAGAGGTACACTCAAATTTTGGACACTTTTAGCACAGTATAGAAAGGTTTGGTGACGATGAAGTCATTTTTCAGGATCATAATGCATCTTGCCACGGAGCAAAAGAGTGTTAAAACGTTTCTTCGGGAAAGTCATATCAACTCAGCGGCATGGCCAGCAAACAGTCTGGATCTCAATCTGATTGAAAATGTATAGTGGAAATTGAAAAAAGCAATTTCCATAGCAAGGCTCCATCCTGCAAAGCTGATCTGTCAAAGCTGGGACCAGCCTGATACAGAATATTGTTTTTCATTAGAGCAATCCATGCCTCAAAAAATTCAGGCCTTTATAAAAGCCAGAGGAGGTGCAGTGAGGTACTAATTGTGATGTTTTTGTAGATTAATCGATGCTTTTTCCTCAACATTGACTATTTCCAGTTCTAGTTGATCTGAAAAAAATGTAGCTTTAATTAAAATAATTACATTTAATTTGTTTGAAGTATGTTTCACAAAGTCAGAATGTTCAGCTGTTAGACAAAAATACTTTTGTGCCATAGTTTGTATATGGAATGAGTTGAGGTAGTGAAGGTGGATGAGTTTAAATACCTGGGGTTAATCATCCAAAGCAACGGATGGTAAAGAAGAAGGTGGAGTGGGTGGAGATGAGTGTCGGGGTGATTTGTGACAGAAGGATAGCAGCAGCAGTGAAAGGCTAATGAGACCTGCTGTGATGTATGGCTTGGAAATGGTGGCACTGACATAAAGACAGGAGGTGGCAGAGTTGAAGATGTTACAATTTTCACCAGAAGTGACCAGGATGGAGAAGATTAGAAATGAGTACATCAGAGGGACAGCTCAGGTTGATCAGATTGAAGACAATGTTAGAGAGGTGAGGCTGAGATGGTTTGGACATGTGAAGAGGAGGGATAGTGGATATACCAGTCAAAAGATGTCAAAGATGGAGCTGCCAGGCAGGAGGAAAAGAGGAAGACCACAGAGAAGATTCATGGATGTATTGAAGGGAGACATGCAGAGGGTTGGTATGACAGAAGAGGATGAAGGGATAGGGTGAGATGGAGGCAGATTATCTGCTGTGGTGACCCCTAATGGGAGCAGCCAGAAAGTTGTGTATTTCCTACAAAGAGTGGTATTTGCCTTAGTTCCAGTACTATTTTAGTTATTTTACTGTGTGAACATATACACAAATTCCTTCTCTAACCTCTAAGACTAAAAGGGAAGGTATTTTGTATATTCTTTAATATGTTGAGTTAGTATTTCAAGAGCATATTATTTTATCTTGCTTTTGTTAGTTTGGGTTTGCTTTTCAACCAAATTATAGTTTTTAAATGTGGTTTTGTTCACCTCTGATTACCTGTGTTGGACAAAACAAGCACTCACTGCTTTATCTTTAATTTCCATTAAAGAAATTCTGTTTCGCAAGTCGATTTCTCTTGTTTTCCATGTACATAGATGTCAGTGAATAATATCAAAAACAATTCCCAACTCCTCTGCTGCACTGTTTTACTTCAGACACCAGAGGGCGCTTGGGAGCTTATCAGCCTCCTTTTATCAAAGCGGTGCGCAGCGTGATGGTCCCACTTTTAAACCTGAGCTTGACACCAGTACTCAAAGTTTTTGACAGAACAGTGCACTCAAGCTAATTATTCTCCGTTTCTGAACTTAAATGAGACAAATTCGTCTGTGGATATTGCAAAAGCGAGTTCTTAACCCAGAAAATAGAAATAAAGAACCTTATTTCGAGCAGGGATGAGAAGAACACAGAAGGTGCAAGGTGTAAACGATATAAACAAGGAGGCGTATTCATTTGATATGACCACGCCTCTGTCAGGCTGCGCTTCCGTGTTTACACACCCACAAAAACAGGACACAGCAGCGGCCGTCGTGCGGCTGTTTACCGAGCACAGAGTGGCGGAGAGGAAAGTGACAGCCACACGGGAGGCTCGGTGTATGGTGCAGCACAGGTGATTTCAGCGTCCACGGTCGCATTTTAAAGCGTAATGTTCACTCGAAGGGGGCATGGAGACGTCAAGAAATCTACACAGAAAGTTCTGGACCCAAAGAAGGATGTTTTTACCCGGTTCAAACACCTCCGGACTCTGTTAGGTGAGTGAAATATCACCGGGGAGCTGGATGCTGCATCGTCGAGGCTTAGCTAGTGGAGCTAGCTAGCTGGCAGCAGCCGTCGGCTAACGTCAAACAAGCCGTCGGCTCAGCTGGCTGCGGCGGCTGATGCGGGCCAGCTGACCTGGAACATGCGTTTGCATTATATAAGGACCCTTTGTTGTTTAAAGTGTTTGCCACTCAGCGCTGTGTTCATTTAAAATATGAAACAAGCCACACTGTGATGAGGCATGGATGCTAGCTAATGGAAGCTAGCTCCCCCGCGGCTACCTACCTAGCCAGCCAATCATGCTAACTGATGCTGCTGTGTCAGGGCATCTTTGAGAAACAGATGCCCGTCACAGGCTTTGCTGACCTTCAGTCCTATGCCTCGTTATTGTCTTAAAAGCGTAATTGCAGCTCCTTCATTCAGCACCGGGTCGCACAAGCTGAAGTCTCAGTTTGTGCTCTGCAGGCTGGACTGAGGACACGGCTTTCTTCCTGCAGGTTGTCTGGCTCTTTTGCAATCAACTTGCTCTCACCTTTGAGAAATTTGATTTGCAAAAAGGTGCAAACGTGCTACACAGGAGGAGTTCTTTATTTTAACCCACTGGACAAGGAAGTGCAGCGTTTATAACGGTCATAAAACTGCTGTCTTCCTGCCCTGCATTAATAAAAAGAAGCATGGCTTTGTGCTGTAGTCGTCTTGACTTGTGCTGCTCATAAGAGTCTTTAAACGGTGTCGTTTTGCAAGTTTTGTTCAGTGATAAACTCTAATAGTGGTTACTGAGTGTCAGGGTTAATGCGAAATCTGCATGTATTTAAACAGAACAGATGACATGCAACTTGCACAGATTATGTGACAGGAAAATATTGGGTGATGTATCACTGAGAAGGTATATATTATTGGACTCTGCTGTTTGGGACTTTGTAGCAAAACTGCTGTATTTGAGGTAAGGAGGTAAAATGTGTCAGTTGCATCCCAGCAGACCTATTCTGTAAGTCATCATAAATGTTGTAATACTGGGAACTGTATAGAGTACTTCTGTTATTCTCAGTGCTTTGCCAGTAAATCGAGGTCAGTGTGGAGAGGAACAAAGAGATCTGGAGGAAAACTGCAATGTATTCACTCTGACTGCAGTAAGTCTTTCACAAATATCAGTCAAATTAGGTCATGCATGTGTATTTACTACCATGGACCACATGATCTTTAGGCAATGAATTTTCTGTTTTATTTGATGAATGGCTGTAACCCTGACAATCTGGTAAACAGATGTAGTAAACACTACTTTTTTTTTTTTCTCATGTTTTCATTTTGATATTAAAAAAAAAAAATCTGAAATCTTTGACATCTGTTGGAAACTCTGGCATTATAAATGAAATATTTAACTCTGATGTTTAAATATGAAGAAAATGCACCCAGTAACTCATTTTGCTAAATTTTAGTTACAGTAAACACTAACTACTTCTAATGAGTGTGCTTTTAGGTAAAGCTTCGGCATGTCTGTGTTTGCAGTCAGAGGAAAGCCAGGGTCGCTCCAGGAACCTCTGCCATGATTAGAGTTGAAACCATTTGTTGATTGACACGTGTCTGCTTTGTAACCTTTTCACAGTGGCTTGTTCTCCATTTTATTGATTCCCTGTACTGCAGCGGGGTTGTGACGGCAGTGTCAGCTTAACAGTTGTGGCTTGAGCAAAGCTGTGGGAAGTCATAGCAAACTTTCAATGTCAAGACTAGTACAGCCAAGGTGGAGGTCAGCGCGGTGCTCTGGCTGTCATCTGTGTTTTTCTTTCCTTCGTGTGCAGCTAAAGATAAGACTGGTCTGTTTGTCCAGCAGCTGATAGTTGGGCCAACATGGTAACGTTCCCCAGATTCCCAGATTTCACCAAGCTTGCACTGAAGGAAGGATTTCCTCCTGGTTCTGCTGGTTCATGTGTAGGCAGGAAGCTTGATGAGAGATGGGGTGAGGTGGAGGACAGTGATCATGCTGGGGGTTTTTTTGTTTTGTTTTTTACAGTTTTAAAATATTTAATTTATACTTTTCATAATACTAGCAAGAGAAGAAATGATCAGTGATGACCGGCTGAACTGCCTTTTCTCCTCATATGATGCTTGTAGAATGTCAATGGTCCCATTGTATTTCAGTAATATTTACATGACTCTAACAGCCTCTGGCGAGAGGAAATTTTAATACGTAGCTTGCTGTTAGTTTATGTTTAAACACAAGCATCCACAGCCGGGGTTTACAACATTCATTTATCTCAATGAGTGAATACCATTAAGGAACAGTTTATGTTAAGACATCGAGGTGCTACAGATTTTTATTAATCCTTTAATTTCTGCACAGACGTTTTTAACCCTCCTGTCTTTTCCAAGGTCATGAAGTGATTTAACATTTGATTGTCTCATTTTCTCCGTGGCATTGTAACACCAGAACCAGGGATTTGTTAGGCAGGCTTGTTGAATCCAGCGGTACTATCGGCGGTATTGTACTTGAAAGGACGATCTGTGGTCTGGGCTATTTTCAGAGCGGCCCTCTATTGGTTTTCTGCTCACTGAGCCGATCTGTGGGATAGAGTGTGAAAGCTGCTGCATGTTAATTTGCTGGTCATGCCTGGCTGCATTTGGCTGAGGTTGTTAATTACAGGAACCCAGCAAACCACCTGATCACTCACTGCCTCGCACACTTGTGGCACCAACCACCATTCCTTTGATTTCTTCCTGCACGAAGTCATTCTCATCCTTGGATTTACCGTTCTCGCTGTGCATCCCAGTGCATCCCAGTGCATCCCAGTGCACCCCAGTGCCCTGAGTCCTGCGTAATGACCTGTAATACGATGATGAAAGTGCTGGTGAGAATGTGGGAAACGCTTCATTGAGCTGAATGCAAACAGGAGTGTTTGTCTGGAGGAATACCCATCCTATCCCCAGGGCAGTTTTTCTTTCTTTAGTGCAAAGTCAGCTGTAAAGCAGCCATACTGTAGCCTTTGAAGCTTGTCAAAGCTTTTCTGTAATGAGCAGTTGACACTGGGTGCGTTGGATGAAGGAGTAAATTAGCTATTGTTTCTTTACCTTTCAGCTGGTGTTAGCAGGCTCAACTGGAACATGCTTGTGAACCTATGCTGGAACAAGTGTTACCAGTGATAACAGTCAGGTGTGTTTGTTTGTGGTCGCAGGTGTTTTTGAGTTCGCAGCCAAAGGTAACACTTAAAAAAAACTCATCTTTCACAAAAAATGAAAATAGTGTCATTACACACTCTCCCTTTCTTCATGTGCTGTTTGTGTGGGTCAGGGTCAACTGAAAGTGCTGCTGGTAGAAGGGGAAATCACAAGATGAAGCACCAGGGGGAACAATGAGCAACAACACTGGAAGTGCTCTCAAGAAGGTCCTCTGTGTGGCTGAAGTAAAGGCTGAGATCACTTGACTTCTGATTCTGCCCCATTTGTGCAATGCTCAGGTTAGACTTGTGAACAAGTTCAGCCTCTTATCGTCTTTTATCCCACACTACGTAGGCAGGATAGCAACACTTTAAAAAGTGTAGTGTAGTTCAATGTAAGCGTCATATTAAACTGTCTGTCTGGGATTTTATTAACCTTTCATAGTCATGAGGACTTTTATGCTACTTATTTTCATGCCATCACCCACCAAATTTAAATGTAAATCATCACGGATGATTAAAACTGACACTAATTAGCATAAATGGTTACAAGTAAAATAAATCTTGTAACTATGATAATTAGATTAAATCTGTCCACTTTTAAACTGAAACATGGAACAGCTCCTGGTTGCCAGACAAATGTAACATATGAAGAAAAACATTTAGTTCACACTAGGGCTGCTTGAGTATGGGGGGGGAAAAAAATCATAATCACGATTATTTTGATCAATATTGAAATCATTATTTAACATGATTTCTCGCTGACTTTGTAAACACTGCATTTGTTGCACTTTAAAAAAAAAACAGTGAATACTTTGAAATCTTGTGAATTTCTACAATCTCTTGGAAATTATACAAAATTAAAAATAAAATGCAGTTTTAGTTATTTATGCAGTTTCTAAAGTTAGACAAAATAAACCTGCTCACATTTTAGTGCCACAACATCCTGACATCCTGCACATGCATTCAAAGGCTTGGTATTAACATTGGTAGGGACGTAAGTCCAATCAGTTTCCGGGGGGCGGGGCAATCAGGGTCCGGTGCTAATTGCGCCCATCCATCCATTCCCTTCCGCTTATCCTAAGGGGGGGGGGGGCTAGCTCAGCTGTCATAGGGCGACATCTCCCTTCCGTCCCTTGCTAATCATGCCCCGTGATTGGTAGGGGCATAACTGTTTGTTATGTGATATTTCTCGGGAGCTGCAGGTCAGGTTATGGCGTCGATTTCCTGCTCGATAATTAACGGTAATTAACACACAATGCACCTGCAGAAGCGTAAGTGCCGGCAATGTTGCTGACCGCTTACGTACGTTACATTTTAGGGTAGAATAAATCAGGGCGTAATGTGACAAAATAACTTTAACAATAATCGTTTTTTGTTGATTTACACTTTTTTGTGATCGTTTGGAGTCCAAACTGAAATCAGATTTCGATTAATTGCACAGCCCTAGTTAAGAGTATTGGGTGCTTGGATTAGATGGCAGTCTTTAACAGCTCTTTGGTGTTGCCTATTACAGCAGCACCTTCTGTCATAATGGTCTAGGGATTTAGCATCTTAGCACATGCTAAATGCCTGGTGCTAAATACCTTATTATGAGAAACACAGAGATGCTTTAGAAAGAAATTTGAAAGAAACGAGGAATATGTAACATAATCCGCTGCTTAATCATGAATATTGTAAAGCTGAGAGGACTCTTTCCCACAGCAAACCAGATCTTAGACATGTATGTTATCAAATAATTTTTATGTATAACTGTTACTTATTTTTCCACTACACTGGTTTTAAGGGCCCATGGAGTCAGTTATAAAACACAGATATGTGTATATGTATATGTACAGCTGATCCTAATAAAAGTGTCAGCTTCAGCCTCTCGGGGCTGTTTAACAGAAACCCCTCTGGAGACGAGACAATTTAGAAATGGATCCTTTAAAGAACAGACTGGATTATAATTGTCGTGACCTCGAGAATCTAAGAGCAAGAAAACTGGTCTGTTTATATCCAAATCTGCAAAAATGCTCATGGGAGGCCTTTGCAGTGTGAAAAATGGCTCATGCCTAGGATATGTTGTTAAATCTAATAATAAAAAAACTGTGCACATTAACTTAAAACTTCATCCACACATTTCTTCTTAAAAAATGAATGGAAGAGCCTTTTGAGAGCAGTTACAGATGTGCTGATGCTCATGGGAGGTGAGCCTCCATCATTAATAAAAAAGACTGAGCTATCTTCCCACACATGTCAAAAAGCAGGTCCATGGTGAAACTCAGGAAAACAGAATCTGTATTTTAGTTACACTGGAATATGACGGATATTAATAACTGTGTAGGAAACGAGCTGCAGGTTTCAAGAACAGGATGAAAAATTAGCTGTAATATGAAGAACAGTTTGTTTCCATCCTTATGTCTGCTGTTAATGCTGGTGGCTTCTAAACTAGTGGCAATGTCAAGATAAGCATTTGGCAATACAAAGAAGTCCTGTCCTGCAGTCCCTGGATCATTAGAATTGCAAATCATGCCATGATAAAACAGAGAAGCTATTGCGCATTAAAAATGGTGCTGGGTCGCCACACCTCAGCGTGAGTGGAGGGCTCTTATTGGTGTTAATTTGATGTTGAAGTGCGTTCTTACCACAGTAATGACAGTCTGTCAAATCAATAATACATCTGTAAATTTTGCAGGGGTGTCATTGTGCGATACTTTGGTACATTTATGGTATATACCCATCAGAGTAGGCTCTGCAAGTCTTTCATTGCTCTGTGGCCATTTCAAAGATAAATAAATCACATGTTTTTGAATGCATTCCTTTCCTCTCCTTACAGGCCTGCTGAAGAAACCGAGAGTAAAGCACCACAGCCCTGTGCTGTGCTGTGGGTGATGTCTGTGTTTTACCCAGTGAAAAACCAGTTTGTCAAGTTACACTGTTGACCTTTCCTGTTTTTTATAATAGCCAAACTCAAGCCTAGACGCTGTGGTTTACTGTGGCAGCACCTGCTATGGAGATCTGATCTCAGAGTGGATTTACATTTCATGTTGCCTTTCTGAATGCCTAAGCTCCCGCTAATCTTCAGCAGATTTAAAGCCAAGTAAAAACACTTAGGTTTGGCTTACAGTCGTTCAGATTAGTAACATTAATTAAGTGTGTTTTAAGATGGTATTTGTACCAAAATAGTGGGTGACAAATTGATATTCAATGAGAATATCACTTCTGTGACCTTCCTAATGAAAACACGCTATTTAAAAGATATAAGAAATACATTGAAGGCAGTTCCTTGACATTACACACCTGCAGGTGGCCATGTGACCTTGCCCTGTGGTGAATTGTATTTTTTTGATTCAGCCTTTAATTTGTGGGGTTTCTTTTTTGCCCTCCATTGGAGCAAATGGAAGTTGCCCCGATGTTAATAAAAGTTGAAGTGTTACGTGAAGAGGAGCAGTGAACGGTGAGCAGCTCAGTTCGGTGTTCAGCTCAGTTCGGTGTTCAGCTGCTGTGATAAGCTGCTCTCTAATGTGTGGGCTCAGACTGGGATAAGGTCAGGCTTTGCCAGTTCTAGCATGACTGCTTCACACTGTGCTCTCTGTAGACTCATAGGCCCCAATCTGTTACACAGCTAGACACTGACTGCAATTCAAGAGGCATTCATGCAGCGTTTGGCATGATGGGACCATAATGAAATTACATGGACCAAAAGTGATGTGATTGTAGGAATGGCCTTTTTTTTAATAGCCTTTTCATTTTTGTTTGTTTTAATGATGCTCTAGTTTACACTGAACCCTGAACAATAAATAATGTGGCCAGCTGACTCTGTAGCTTTTATTCATGTTACATGTTTAAGGGTATTACAGGCCTGATGGCATGTAGTTTATGGTCTTGTATGAATATAGCTCATGCTTTGAGAGAGCAGCAGGCTGTGCTCTGTTGCTTTAGCCTAGCAGTATGTTAATTAGTTAATCAGCAGAGCAGTGGCTAATATAAAAATCAACAAGGTGTGAGCACCTGTGGCCTAGTGGCAAATATTCTGATGTCAGTGTCTGTTGGGTCCCATTAGTTTTGTGGACCTTGTCTCTAATATCCAGTTTCATAAATTAGCGCGATTACGTTTGTGTTCTTTATTGATTGTAGAGCTGAACAACTTTAAAAGAATTTTTTACTCATCATAAAGTTTTTATTTTTTGTTTTTCTTACACAAAGCTCACAATCAACCAGCCACCTGCACATTTGCTGAGTGCTGCAAAATAAAAGCTTTAACAGCTGAAGCAATCCATAGAAGATGAGTCTTTTCAGTGCTAAGTCAAATGGCTCTAATAGACCCCCTGATAAGGAAAATCATTCTGTCCCAGTGAGTGCACAATTATGATTGACATCTGTAGATTGGGAAAGCCTGGAGCACATGTAGCAGTACAAATGTTCACTGCGTGCTATCAAGGCCTCAAATGTGCTGCTTATTGCATCATGTGACAGAGTTGTCCTTCTCAGCTGGTTGCAACAGATTTATGATTAACCTTGTTTCAGTTTGGTCAAATATCAACCTTCTGTGGCTCGATCTGTTTTTCTTCACATCATTCTTCATTTAGATTCAAAAATGCGGAATTTTAGGGCTGAAAACTGTTTCCTGTTTGTTGTGGCCCAGATATGAATACTGTAGATTTATTTAACATTTCTAGAGTAAAATTAATTTAGTGTGTGTGTGTGTGTGTGTGTGTGTGTGTGTATTTTTTTTTTTTTAGCTTAGGCAGCAAAACACTGAGTAACCTGACGTACCTTTGGGCTAATTAATAGTTAATGAGCTACTTCAGAAAAGGTTAAAATCCATTTTCTTCCACTTATCTGGTGGGGGGAGGGGGGCTAAGCAGAGAAGCCCAGACCTCCCTCTGTCCAGCCACCTCCACCAGTTTATCTGGGGGAACATAGGTGTTCTCAGGCCAGGGACGTGCCTGGTACACCTCACCCAGGAGGCCCCCAGGAACCACCTCAGCTGGTTCCTTTTGACGTGGAGGAGTAGTGGCTCTACTCTGAGCCACTCTCAAATAACTCCAGTCTTCACCCTATCTCTAAGGGAGAAGCCAGTCACCCTTTAGAGAGCTATTTCCACTGCTTGTATCCACAGTCTCGTTCTTTTGGTCACTACCAGAGATGAGGGTAGGGATATATGTCTTCTCACCACAGTGGACTGGTACAGCGTCCACATCACTGTAGCTGCAATCTGTCAGTCTCCTGTTCTCCCCTCACTCGTGAACAAGACCCCGAGATACTTGAATTCCTCCAGTTGGGGCAGCAACTCATCCCTGGCCTGGAGTGGGCACTCCTCCCTTTTTCCAGAAGAGAACCATGGCCTCAGACTTAGAGGGGCTAATACTCATACCCACCGCTTCACACTCTGCTACGAACTGCTCCAGGGCAAGCTGGAGGCCACCACCTGATGAAGCCAACAGGACCACATCATCTGCAAAAAGCAGGAGGAAGCCTTCCCCCACTTGGCTGTGCCTAGAGATTCTGTCCATTAAAAATTATGAACAGAATCAGTGACAAATTCCAACACTCAGAGGAAACAAGTCTGACTTATTGGCAACAATACGGACCGAGCTCTGGCTGCAGTTGTACAGGGACTGAATTGCCTGTAGCAATGGGCCAAACACCCCATACTCCCACAGCACCTCCCACAGGATTCCACACTTTGGATCTCCTGCCTGACATGTAATTACTGTAAGTAATTACTGTAACCAGTGGTAGCAGCCATGTTAACTGTTTGTGACAGACTGTCACCACTTCCAGTGGAGTTTGTGCCCTCCCCGTCACCAACTGATCAATCAGAGCTTGGTTGACTCAGACTGATCAAATAACATTTGGGTGTCTGATAGAGCGCAGCTCTGTGACTCATGCTGTCTGTTAGTGGAGGATCATAGCCTTGTCCTCATGTAAACAGTGACACATAACAGGACACAATGCAGAGATTGGCCAGTCAAAACCAGAATCTGCATCATATTCCTCATTAACAAAATTGCTATTATCAGAAGGGTAACAATGTTCTTAAAGATGTTTTTTTTTTTTTTTTTTTTTTTGTAGTTAAGGTACTGACTTGAGTACAGTAACTGTAAATAATGGTATTGGTACTGTTGTTTGCCATTATTATTTATAAATTAAATAAATTAAAAATGAAATGTGTGAACTGGGTAAAGAACTGCACACTCTTTAACTATTGGGATCTCCAGTATGCGTATCCAAAGATAACTACAAGAAATCCTCGAGGAAAAGGCTTATCTTTATTACGATCAGTCTCCTGCAGTCTCAGTAAATTTGGGAAGGGAAGTGCCGTCCATAGTGCATTTATCGGCTTCCACTTTAGCTGCCATGCCATATCTGTCCTCCTACGTGTTGGCACCCTTTGGGCATCTCTGTGCCAGGGCTCTTAAAGAGTCCTCTGTGTCTAATGTGAGCATTCAGCCAAAGGCACATATCAGTCTTTGCTCTCTCTCATCTCCTTTCTGGCAAGTATATAGTGCACCTGCAGTGCTAGCTAGCCCAGGACTAATGCAAATTAGAGTATGTCTGATCAAAGGCTTGATTAGACTGCTTTTTGTGTATGGTGTAGCATATTAATGATTCAGCTTTAATTGCAATAAACAGCATACATTGGAAAGTACCCAGACACAGCCTGTGAGATTGGATGGGAGTTCTTATTGGATGGGCTGTCTGCTGATTAAGTTTGAACAAGGGGAGTAGGCAGAGGAGTCCACTGGCTTCATCGGACTAGATGACCTCCACCTGTTTGCTCAGTGTGCTCACTCTTAGTGCTTGCAGGACAATCTAGCTTAATTAGTCTAGCAAGCAACAGCCATGCATTAGAACAGCAAGGAGCAAAAACAAAAAAACGCACCAATAATAGAGCTACAGTTAAGTGTGTTGCTTTACCCACTGGGTTGCTGCTATCCATTTTTCACCTGATTTAAAAAGTTTATGCCTTAAAGGCCCTATCATATTTTATTATATGGTTTTGGGCAGTCCCAACCAATCACTGTTTGTCCCAGTGAGGTGCAAGGAAACCTCAGTGATGTCATAATGATGATATGAGTTATCAGATAACAGTGTTTATGCAGCCAAACATTGGAAAGTAAAGGCATAATCTTTCATTTTCCCGAAGGTTTTTCTAGACATGGTGGTGAGCTGATAATATTGGCCTTAATAGAACATTTTGAGAAGATGCTGTATTCAGCAGCTGTACAATAAGATATGCAAGATTATGGCTCTTAGTTGTGGCTGCATATTATTGTTTTCCAGCTGGTCCTTTGACATGAGGGTGGATCATCTGCCCTCTGCTGATAGTTAACCGGAAACATCACAATGGAGAACAGTGTCCTCCATCCCAAACCTGCCATGGCTGGTGTGTTTGGCATGTATTTATTAATTCTACTGTAGAAGATTGCAGGTCTCTGAATCATTAAGTTATCACTGTCAGCAGCATTTAGACGATTGTTCATACAGTGGTTTTTTGAACAATAGGGCTGAATTAGTGATCCTCAGAAAATTCAGTTTTTGCTGCCTTGTATGCAGCCAGAGGGCTTCATCTGAGTCTTTATCAGAAAAGAAACACATACTGGATGAAACAAAATCTAATCTGTGGCGTGAACTCCACAAGAACCAGACATTTGACATTTGAAGGAAGTTTAGCTCTCTGGATTTATGCAGTTGACACTAAATTGTGTGCCTCAGCAGAAACTGAGGTTTATCACACAAGCCACAATTTCCACTCTTCAGCTGTGTAGTCTTGATAAGTGTGTGCCTTAGATTTCTGCCCTTTGCCTGCAGATACTGAGCCAGATGTGATCTTCTTGTTTCTTAACAGTCTGTGTCGAGGTTTGATGGGTTGTGCATTTTTTTAGAGTTCATGAACTTCAGCTCAAACCAGTTTGGCCATATCCCATTTTTTTTTTTTTTAATTAAGCCCTAGAGGTCTGTGTGTGTGTGTGTGTGTGTGTGTGTGTGTGTGTGTGTGTGTGTGTGTGTGTGTGTGTGTGTGTGTGTGTGTGTGTGTGTGTGTGTGTGTGTGAGACAATAATAATGTCACAGCCAAAATCAAAGGTATCACATTTTTAGCTGATTCTTAATTCCTGTATTGAATCTGCTTTCATGCATTGCCTTGCTGCCTCATTATGTGGCTGTTTGGTTACACGCATGAATATGCAGGTGTACACATGTCCCAACTTAAAACTTTGAGTGTGTGGTTTTTTTTTTTTTTGGTTTTTTTTGTGTGTGTGTGTCAGGGAGAAGGAAGCATGAGGAGCTGGAACCAGCTCTATCTCTCTATTACATAAGGTCAGTCACTGAATGCTGACATCAAGTTTGCTTCGTCTGAAAGAATGATTAAATCATTCGATTGCAGTCACCAGTGTTGAGACACACGATTTCCTTCCACCATCATAAGCCTCTGTGATCAGTTTTCCTGTTTTTGACACAAGCCTTGCAGATGGAGGTGTGTCATTTGAAGGACGGGGTTATTTTGTTATACAGTGTGATCTCCGGCCTTCCCGGGGCCTGGAGAGCAGGTTCTGTCGCTTTCTGTCCGCATGCTGTTACCTGAGATATTAGTGAAGACTACTGAGTCAAAGTTCTTGCAGGATATGGGCTCCCATTGCTGGCACTATTGTACAATTTCATCCTTTCAGCCAACATGTTTCTTTCTGATGTAGCGAGCATAAGAAATAAAGTTCATCCTGTAAATCATTAATGGCATTGCAGACCATTAGTAGTTGGCAATGTGATCAGATATTGGAGCATTCTCGTTATTGAATTTCAATGCATTAGCTCTCTGTATGTAGCCTCGACAGTAGGTCTGTTACGAGTAGGGACTGTATCACAACTAGACTCTTTATCTGAACTTCAGTGCTGGAAGGCTGCCAGTTTTTTCCAACATTGTTAGCATCCAGTTGAGGTACTTTCCTGCTGTCAGAAATCCTGTGATCTCATCTCCTTAAGGCCTCTTCTTCTATTGGACATGCGTCTGTGGCTACTTAGTGGTGTGATAAACCCCATACACTTCAATAATGTTCAAATTAGAGTCAGTTAACGAGGATTTTTATTTAGAATTCCTTTCTTTGCTTTCTTTCCTAATCTAATCTAAACTCTCTTTTATCCACAGAGCTCCTAATGATTGCATGCAGTTTTATCTCAGGGCTCTTTACACAGTAAGGTCAAGCTCTTACTGTTTATAATACACAGGACATTTTAAGTCCAGTGTGCTCAGGCTAAGCTGTAGATGGTGCAAATGCACTTCTTCCGTGTTTCAAAGGTTCTGGGAAAATTGAATGATCTTTTTGCTTTTTCTCGTGCTCGGGGGTGTTTTTTGCATTAGCGCTGAATGGCGATGGAGGAGTTGTCATCATTAGGGATGTTGAGTGGGCACTTACCATCCTCAGCATTTCACTGATTTAGCCCACACCACCTTCAGTACGTTCAGCAGTGAGTCGTCCCAGAACCAACCCCTCAGTGACTGCAATGCTCTGCTGCCTCTGATGCATTTTTTATTTTTTTTATTTGTTTGTGGTTTGTCGCAGTCTTTCAGTAGTCTAAAGTGTAAGTGTTGCAACAAACCCTCTGCATGCGATCTCTGCTGGGCAGATTTTCACCATCCACCCTCTCTGCCTTGCTTCCACTGCCAGTTCATTATGCCATAGTTTTTTCTGCTCAGAGGCATCTTCCCTGGGCACTGTGAGCTAGCATAGCTGTTTCTTCTTCTTCTTCTTCTTCTTCTTCTTAAACCACAATAAATTGTCCGGTCATAGCTTTGTTGCTGCTTTATGGGGATACTTTCCCCTTCTTTGATAAATGACATTGGCTGATGTGATATACTTTCTGACTGGCATTGCATTGATGGCAGACTTGTGAGTTTCCATTGTAGCTGCCAGGCACCTGAGAGCCTCATTATGCCTTCAGGTGTATCAAACTTGTGCAAGGCTCACCTTACATCCAGTGAGAATATATCTGAGAGCACAAAGAGCAAAATGGATCCTCACTCTTCCATTGGAAAGGATTTGTGGGTGTAGAGAGGATTTTGTATGGTGATAAAGTGAATCCTGCTAGCTTCCATCTCCCGTAACGCTTTCCAGGTTTTTTTCCACACCTTTCCATTTCATCTACTTGTTACTGTGAATGCTGCAAAGCATTCATTACTGTGAATGCTGCAAAGCATTCACAGTATTGTTCTTGTACTCCAAAAACCTTCGGTCGCTAAAAACTCAAGCAGCGTTTGGGCTACAGACACCGTTCTGGTATCAAAACGTTCTGCCTGTTCTGGAGATTTATGCTATTACTTTTCTTTTTTGTAACCTTTATACTTTTTAAGATATTGAACTTTTTATAATCTTCATTTTTGCCATTCAAAATGAATGGGGTAGTTTCAAATCCTTTTCAAATCCTTTCAGGCTTTAAAAGCTAATAACTTCAGCATACTTTCAGCTAGAAAAACCATTTAAGCTTTAAAGTGAAGCCAAGCCTTTCAGCTATTCAGCTATTACTTGGTGTTTCAAAATCTTTTACGGTTTAAACACAGTGAGCGTTTAAGTTTAAGGTGTTTTTTCAGCCGTTTCAGAGTTTATAATGGTTGTGTATTGCGTTTGCTAGAGAGGGAGCCTGATTAGTAGAGTGGGAGACTTCAAAACTTTCAGGTGGAAAATTTATTTTTAAACTGCTGCTGTGTCCACACTCTTTGCGCTACAGCCATCATTTTATGCTCAAAATGTAGAGCTGCTTCTCTACTTTCAAACAATGTGTCTCTAAACCCTGTCAAATGTACACTTTTTAAACTGTAAGCATTCAAACAGAGGGAGTACCTTCCAACTCCTTCATTAACCTCCATAGTAATTTCAGAGAGGTGATTTTCTCCAAAGCAGAAATGAGCACCTTTTTTAAACTGCTCCCACGGCCACACTTTTGAGCCCAGGAAAATAAAAATTACACCACTGTTTAGAGCAGGTCCTTGTGACGCTCACAGTTCAAAAATGATTTTGATAGGCGCTACGGTTTTTGACTTAGAAGCAGTTATTTGACAGGCGCATTTACAAGCATTCAATATGTATGCTTGCAAACCTCAGTCCTCCTGTGACTGTCCTGTTGGCTCAGTGGTAGAAAAGGGGACCATCAATGCACAAGAAGCAGACAGAACAGGTTCAAGTCCCACTTTACTCTAAACTTTAAAAATTTTCCATTTGAGCATTCATTCACCAGCTTAAACTCTTTCAGCCAGATTTAAGCTCTTTGGAGCATTTCCTGGCATTTCAGCTAGAGACACCATTTAGGCTTTAAAATAAAGCCAAGCTGTCCAGCTGTTCAGCAGTTCAGCTATTCAGCTATGCTTTGAAATAGAATAACTTCAGCATACATTCAGCCAGAGACACCATTTAAGCTTTAAAATAAAGCCAAGCCTTTCAGCTATTCAGCAGTTCAGCTGTTCAGCTGTTGAAGCTCATTCAGCAAATAAAGTTTCAGCTCTTCGAAGCATTTCTTAGCATTTCAGCTGCAATCTTTCAGCTGTCCAGCATTCACAGTGCATTTTCTTCAGGAAATGCTTTTTCTAGTTTCAGTTGCGATACAGCCTGACATTTTCTCCTGCCAGCGGATTTCAGCCGCAAGTGATTTTTCTCAGTTCTGAAGCCAATGCTTTCCCAAATTGTGGTTGCATGCAGCTAAAGCCTAGGCCTCCTCTTCCCAGTGGTATCTGCTAGCAATGTTGCTATGCAGAAGAGCATAGATTTGAGTCATACCATCTACCACGATTTTTAACTCTGATACTCTGGGAGTATTTTCTAGGGCTGTTTAGAGTCATTCATCTATCAGCTTTCCCTAGACTGTGGAGATGCTCCTTGACTTGAGTGGCTTGATTAATCTGTTGGGCATGGGGAATTAAAATGTTAAATGTTTGAGAAAATGGTGCTCTTTCTCACTTTTAAAGTTGTACTAAATTTGGCAGGAAATGCACATTTTTACTTTGATCTTTTAGTTTTAAGTGTATCTAGATATTATGTTCACCCACTTATAGTGTGACAACTACCATCTTGGCCAGGTCGCACTTACCTTAGGTTTAGCTGACTGCTAGGCTTGCAACATATTGGTAAAAACCCTGTATTATATAAACTTAGCTCAAAAAGTAAGGAAATTTGTTTTTGGTCGATTATTTCTTTGTTGTAACAGCGTAATAAATCTTATACCACTGGAAAGCCTCTTTATTTGGTAGCATTTGTTTCCCCTTGTAAAGAAACGGCATCTGTGGGTTGAGCAGCAGAGTTCATTATGTGGGTTACACTCCTGCCAAACAGCTCAGACTGATATTGACTATTGTTTGGTGTTTATTGGATTGGATGAAGTCTGAAGAAACGAGACATGTTGGCAATTTAATGATTTAGTCATTAAGCAGGAGCGTCAGCAGCATGTGGAAGAACCACACACAGCAACAACAGCCTGGAACCTCCTCATCTTGATAGTTCTCTGCATTGAGATTGCCACCAATGATGACAAGCCTGATTGTCAGCACCTGCGGTGCCAGAAGCTCAAAACGAGAGGCTTAACAATGGCAGCAACCAGTCGCAAAACACTCATTTTTCCAGGCGGGCACCAACTGTAGGCCTGTGTGACTGGGGCTTTTTTTTTTTCTTTTTTTTTTAATGAATTTTGTGTGTGTGTGTGTGTGTGTGTGTGTGTGTGTGTGTGTGTGTGTGTGTAAAGTGGTATTTAATGCATTGAAAAACCAATTCACCACAACCCTAAATAAATGTTTTCTAATAAAATGGGCTAACACTTGAAGCTTGAACATGCACATGAGTTAAAAATCTGACAGAAATGGATCTCCATGCAGGGGGATGAGCCGAAGCATCCCAGTCGCCTGTTTTAAAAAGTGTATTTTGCCCAGGAGAAAAGCTTACAATGGCACTTCCCGAGTGCTGACCTAAATCCCAAAGAGCCCTATTGGATGCCGTGGAGAGAAAGTCATCTCGTTTATTCATCCTGTAGTGTGGATGAACTAACAGTATTACTGGCTGAAACACGGAGGACACTTTCACCATAGCTGTTACAGAAACTAGCTCAGTTCTGCAAGCTTGAGTTTGGCTAATAAACCACAAACTGTAATCGTGTTTGCAACTACTTTTTGTCTTCATGTTAAACTGTTTGTAGCTGTTTGTAGTGTATCCCTCACATGGACTTTGCTCTTGCGAGCTACCAAAGTATGTTTTTCAACTTATTTAGTCTTATATTTTTTTATTCTGTCCTGAAGAATAGGTGGTGCCTCATAAGAAGGTTCTGGGTTTGAACCTTTTAATCAACTGGGGTCTTTATGTGTGGAGTACCTGTGGGACCTTTTGAGTACTTTGGTTTCCTCCCAAAGGCTTTTTCGGTTAATTAACCATAAGTGTGTGTATGTGAGTGTATTGTTGTCTGTGTCTCTCAGTCCTCTGGTGGACTGTGCCTTTTGCACCATGACTGCTGGGATAGGCTCCGACCCCCTTGAGGGCCACAAGGTTAAATAAGTGGTTGGATGGAAGGATGAATCTGATGGGTGGGCTCCATTTCACTGTCGTGGACTGCAGCTTGTTTGTCTTCTGTTCAGATCTACAGCAACCAGAACCTGCAGCAGGTGGAGGCTGCAGAGCAGAACAAGGACTGCTGTAATCAGTTGCAGTGCAAGATGGTGGTGTTGGAATCCATCCATTAATTGGAGAGGCAGCTTATTATTTGTTACTTATTGCTTGCTTGCTTATTATTATAATTCATGTAATAATGCACGGATGTGCCTCTGTGGCAGTGTACAGAAGCAAAAATGATGGTAGACTGCATGACAGTAAAAGCTCCCCCCAAAAAACAGTTTCCATTCAACTGGTTACAGGTGAAGGGTGGGTGAAGTTACCCTGCTTAAAGAAGTGAAGCAATTAGTTCTTAAAATGCATGCAGTCTGCTAAATGGGGAACTAATGGAAATCACTGTCACCCCTGAATTGGAGTGACACACAGCCTTGAAGCATTCAGGTATCTAAAAACAGACAATAGGAGAAAAAAAACCTGCGCATTAACAAACCTTGACAGCTGGATTTTCAGTTAAATCATTGTCATTCTAATGTAGTCAGATTCTTTGCACTAAAATAATGTGCTGCGCGTGTTTGGCTGCAGGTGGCAACATAGAAAGTATAAAGGAGTTTCTGGATATTATTTTGGAAGTCAAATAAAATCATTTATTTTTATCCTCCTGCCCGATATAAAGCGGGAGGATATTGTCGTCATACCGTCCGTCAGTCCGGGCGTCTGTCTGTGAGGTTTTATCTTTCCGGTCTTCAGACTCCAAAACCGTGAGAAGCTGAGCCGTGAAATTTGGCATGCATCTTCTTTACTCTTCAAAGATGGGTAAAATAGTTTTGCAGGAGGTAATAAGATGTCTGCTGAAGGGTTTTCTGTTATGAAATGGCCCTCTAATGTTATCCAGACTTCTAAATGTGTTTAATATTTTCATTAATGGCACGAGGATATCCCCATGAGTGATGGGCCTTCATTAAAATGGGTTGGCGTTGTTATGTCTAATGCACTAGTCAAGCTTAAATGTCAGGCATACTGAAGTATTATTTTCATTTATTTGACTGAGTTTTCCTTTTTTCCCCAGATATCATTGACAAGAGTGATTTGAAGACGTTCTTTGAGAGCAACAGTTCTCAGATTTATTTTATCTTCTATGAAAATTTCATTACACTGGAAAGCAACTTAAAACAAAAAGGTGAGTTCAAGCTTATTTTTGGTAAACTGCACACTCACTGGTTAGCTGCCACTGTCAGTGCTGGTTCAATAATTTAACCTCTCCTTGCCCTCTGTGCTACACAAGCAAAGGTTATTTTGCCTTTGTCCCACATTTTCAGAGCAATGGTGCTTAGAGAATCAATCTGATTATGTCCAGTGTAACTGAGTGGATTGAGCTTGCCTTCATTCATTCCCACTGGGAGTGTGATCTCATGGTCATGAAAGTGTTTGTGAAATGGCCAGTATTATTTTTACATTATTAATGGAGCTTTATGCAGTATAGCTTCAGGTAAAATGTTTGAAAACCTTGTACTAAAAGTGTTCTCGTTGTGTTTCAGGGAACAAATCTCAAAGGGAGGAGCTGGACTCTATCCTCTTTATTTTTGAAGTAAGTCCTCTGTGGTTTTTTACGCTGATATCTCTCATATAGCTCTTATTTCCAGGTGAACTCGTGGAGTAGATTCACCCTGCTGTCATGAATTTGATTCTGATCGTCTGTAAATCAATAGCAGCTTGTTCTAAAGCCTCAGTCTTGCACTGCCATTCAGTTTCTTGTTTTTAAAACCCAGGCGCATATGCAAATCAGAGAAGGTATGTTTCATCTCTGCATGCACATGTTGTTGGCTCTGTAGCCCCTCCCTCTGTTTTTATGTTGCACATGCACAGGTTAAAGTCCCCTACCTTGTTTTCCCACCTGACTGCAAAAGCAGCTCGGGTTTCCAATACAAACAGAGCGCGCTCCGGTTACATTTGCTCAGGGCAGGGCTGCTAAGATGGCAGCAGATCAAATTGTGGGGCAGTCTGTCTGTTTTTTGTATAGTATGCCTTGCCCTAGATTTTGTGATCACCTGGGAGCAGTGTCAGGGTGTTCCTTAAATTACTCTAAGTCACAGCTAGGAAAGCACCAGTAAGGCTCCTTAACTGCTGTAGTCTGTCTTTGGTTATGAATTACGGATTTGCTGCTCAGGCATAGCTAATGCAAATTGGACTCAGTGTTCTTGTGTTATCACGTTGCGTTTTTGGACCTGTCTGGGTGATGTCATCATTTAGTAAAGTATGTCAGAGCATGCGTTATGCGCCTGTCTGCTGATCTGTTTTCCTGCTGGTGGTGTTACAGGCTGGCAGTCTTTACTTGTACCTGTGCCCCTCACCTGCTGTTCAGATGAGGAATTATTTTCTGATCAAAATTTTAAAAAATTAATAAAAATTGATGTAACTCATGTGCTTAAAACTAACTTAGTAGATTTCCATTCAGCTCTCTCTGCTCTTTACCTGGAAACCCACAGCGCCCGTCTGCACACATCCAGTCATCTCTGACCTGTAAATAAAGCCTGGATTCATGCCTTCTACATATTTATGGAGTCATCTTTTCAGAAAGAACTAATATTGAAAGCAGCTTAACCCTCATTTGTCCCCTTTTAGCCCCTGCCTGTGACGCTGCGTGCTTTTACCCATGCACTGAGAAGATAAGCTTGCTTTGAGTGGTGTGGACAGGACAGATACAGGGCTGCCTGTACTGTGTGGACACCACATTACATGGAGAATTTGAGCTCTTAGGTTGTCATCAGTGGCTGTACTTAGAAACATGCATACTTGTTACTGCAAATGTGTGATATTATGTAAGAAAACACACGGCTGTGCATTAGAAAAACTAAAACAATGGGGGCATTTTGCACCTTTTTATAAGCCTCTACAACAAGCACAGTAATGCAGTTATAGCTTGTGGCAAATTTATGCCACATGTATCATAAACTTTCTCAGTACATTATGTGGCTATCATTAAAGGAGTAGTAGTAGTAGTAGTAGTAGTAGTAGTAGTAGTAGTAGTAGTAGTAGTAGTAGTAGTAGTAGTAGTAGTAGATAGTGACAGGAATCAACCAAAGCCTGGCAGCTTTTGTCCAGCAAGCATCAGAGCACTTAGTGGTGTGTCCTATGAATGGGACAAAAGCCAGTTTGCAGCACAGTGCTTAGCGACACACTTTAATGCGGTGTGACAGGTTAAGGAGAACAAAACATCTCAGCGTTGGTGCTCGTGTTCTCTGTAAGAATTTCCCTGGAGAAGCTCGTTTACACGCATCTCTTCGGGGAGATGAGGAGTACAGTCCCTCACATCGGCCGTCCCTCCTTGTATTGACATCTGCCTGAGATTACAGTGCATGTCTCCAGTTTGCGTTTCCTTTGAGCTCGCTATGTGGGGATTACATTGCTGTCATGATGAGGTATGCAACCCCTTTTTCACGAGTTGCTGTGGGGGGAGCATGATCTCCCATGCTGGGCCCTTTTGAGTAATGGCTATCTAGAGGGGGTAATCTTTTGTCCCGCTCCCTAAACTGTGCTGTCCACTCCACCCCCATCCCATCAGCAGCCCTTCCAGGATTTCTTTGTTTGCTGCCACAGAGGCATCGTAGCATGGCAGCTGTTGATGCTGCACCGGGACTGGCAAATGAGACCAGTTCTTTATGAGGATGCATCTACATTTCTGAGGATGCAACATGGAAATGGCATCTTTTTATTTTGATATTGATCTACTGTGGGTTAGAGATGTTAACACATTAAAAACTATATAATATTTGTTTTTTTTAGTTGCTAATTATTAAAGAATCTCTTTGCAACTGTTTTCATTTTATTCCTCACTCAGATCTCCTGTTTTAAAATGAGTACACTCAGATTTGAACACTCAGATTTTTTTTTTTTTTTTTTTAAGTACAACCTGCACTTTTTGAATGTGTTCCTGTGATAATTCATGTTGTTTTATAAATAACGGTAATGCACGAGCAGTGCAGTGATGTCAGCATCATGTTGCAAGGATGCTTCCCATCAACAGGCCCTTCGAGGGTCGTGAAGATAAAGGGTCAAATTCTGTAGCTATAATGTGAAAAAGATCTACAGACTGAAATATTTATTTTTCAGGAAAACGGCGACCTTAAATCTAAAAGCTGTGCGCAAAACAAAAATCTGGCAGACTGAGTCAGACCTGACTCCGTTTAAGGATTTCCCTCAGGATTTCATAACTGCTGTTTGCTCCTTGTCTCCCAACAGCTGGACACAGCTAGTTTTGCCAAAATCATCCAGATGTGTAGTGTCTGCTATAGACTGTATGTGTGTGATGGCTGTAGCCGCTTTAGCATCTCCCATCGCTTTTTGGATTCCACATTTTGAAGCCTCAGATTTAGTGTTTTCACTGATGCCACTGGGGTTTTAGAGCCAGAAATGACCATATTTGTGCAAAAGGATGTCGTCATAACTGTTATCTTTCAGTTTAGCGCCACAGACTGGTGAATACTAGCAGACAGTACCTGGCATAGGATCCGTGTTGTTGGCACGCACCTCAGTCAAAGCAGCCACACTCCTAACTTCAGGCTTTAACAGTATCCTGATGAGTTGTAAGAAGAAATTCACACACTGCAGTTATGAAGGGGGAATACTACTGATAGATCCTGTAATGATGCTTTTATAAAAATGGTTTTAGTGCTGTCTGTTTGGGCATTTTAACATGGGAGTCTGTTTTAGAGCCTCAAGTGGCCATTTGAGGAACTGCAGTTTTTGGCACTTTGGTTTATGTAGCGGATAGAGCAGCCCACAGTCTCACTGCTCAGTGACAGTTCAGAGTGTTAAATTCAGTTTCACTGGAGAAAATCACGTCAAGACCAGATGTGTGTATAGTTTATTTAAATTATTTGATTCAATGAATTTGTTTGATTATGGCTTTTTGCATGCAAATTCATTCACATAAAACCCTCAGCTAGTCCATAACACAGTTTATTAGCCCACAGTTTATTAGCCCAACACAGTTGATTAGTCAATCGAAACAATACGTTCTAATTAGAGTTCTGCTGGTAGGATAGTGGCTGCACACAAATATAAGACATTTCTTTGTAGCGCCATCACTGAGCACGATGTGTCGCTCAGAGACGCACATTGTGCTGTAGCCGCATGCCTGAGAGTCCGTATCTCTGCTGTATGTAGATTCAGAGATAAAATGGTTCTTTAAAAAAAATAAGAAATTATTTTGTGGCAAATGATAAACGGGCCTCTTTACACATCGGTAAAAACGTCTGGTCCCTAGTATCTGCGTCTGGTAGCTTCTTGCCTCCTGGCTGCTGTGGATGTGCACCTGTCTGCTCAGGTGACCTATGCATGAGGCACAAACTACTGCTGGCTGGCCGAAGGTTAAGAACCTATGACCTGTATGACAGGTCGTCAGGTTGATCAGGGTTGAAAGAGCTTAAGAGTGTTTATTTAATTCAGTACTTTCAGATTTGGGTGCAGTTTTCAGGGAATCATTTTTAGCAAGCTCATAAACTGTTTGGGTGCACAGACATATCTGCTAATTAGAAAGAGTTTGTAGTTGCTGTTTGAGAAAATGTTCTTTGTGTAATTAATTTCTCTCCTTTTCGGGTGAAGATGTGTTCTTAATCAGCTCTTATTTCCTCTTCTGCTGCTGCACAGCCACACAGAGAGCAAGAAGGAGCTGAAAAGCATTCATTTTGCAGCTAGTGTGAGACCTCTTTCTGTTTTTTGCTGTCACAAGACCAGAACCAGCTTCTCAGGCCTCAGGAGACTAGCTTGTTTATGCGCGTGTATGACTGGAGATGATTTCTCACTGTCTGATGACAGTCTCGTGCTGGTGCCGCTGCGGTTGTGGAACAGGTTAAAGGACAGCTTTGGGACCAGCAGAACTCGGAGGGAAGTCTGTTCATATTCCTTTTCTCTTCAGGATATGACCTCGCCGTGACCTGTCAGCTGCCATCTGGACCTGAGTCAGCAGTCTGATTTCCCCTCGTTATCCTTGTTGTCAGGCTGCCTCATCTTTCCTTTATAAACAATGTAAAACTGTCTTTTACACACTTTCTTTTATTTTTTGGGTAACACAGAAACTTTTGTAGAATTATAGCACCAGCCAAACACACAATGAGTATACCCAACAAGCAGGAAAAGGAGACTTTATGTAGGAAGATCACTTAGGTTGAATTGAGATTTATTCATGTCAGTCTGCAGCAGATCATAGCATCTGATTATTTTGATTTGCATTTATTTAAATGCCCAGAACAAAGTACAAGATTTTAGGGGTGTGTAAATGGTCTGTAATTGGGTAATTAGGTACACAGTTTAAGTCTGTGTCATGATCGGCCATCTATAGTTCTGTCTGTTCCTGCCTAATGTAATTGCTTTCTTCTTGTTCTAAACGTTGGCCGGTGCTTCTGAAAAATGTGCCCGGGGCCGTTTAGCTCAGCGATTTGTTTTACTCTCTCATTCCTCTTGACTCACAGTCAGCCAGTGGGGGAGCAATGGCTAATGCATGAATACAAATTTACTAAGTGTAGCTTGGGGCTGCACATGGAGGCAGCAGAGCCGATAAATCCTGATGTCTTTACGTCAGTCCAGAATTTTACAGATGGGAACACGTTTGTCACTAGCAAAGGACCTGATGATAAAGAGTCTTTAAAATGCACCTGAGCATGCTGTAGTTTGGCTTTCACAGCCAGAGGAAGCTGCAGTTGATGGCTAAGAAGCTGGAGAAGCTGGTATTAAGCATGCTGTTGCTGCCACCTACTGGCCACAGAGAATGAAAACATCTTTATAATGCTGTTCCTGTTTGTGTTTGTTTTTTCAAAGATAAAAAAAAAAAGTGTTTTGAGCTTAAAACTCTGTGTAATTGGGCTTTTGTGGGTTAGATTTAACTTGCTTACCTCTGAAAATAGATTTGGTTTCCATGTTAAATGAGCAGTCTAACTTGGCTCACACTGTTGTGGCTTAAACAAAGCAGGTGTGTAACTGACGTCTCTCACGCTGCTGCTTTTACCCTGCAAGTGTTTGTAGTTCCAGGATCTGCTTTCCTTTCTTTTAATGCAAGCACTGTACACTGCACTTGATTTCTGTGTTTATTGTAGCTGTTTATTTTCTCATTGCTGCCTGTCTGTAGCTTTCAGTATGTATGTTCACTATGTCTCAAGTGTTTTTGTGACATCTGAGATTCCACCCTCCGTAGTTGGTATGTTGTGTTTAAGATACATCTCCTGCATGCGCTGGGGTGCATCATCAGTGATGTAACCCATATTCATCTCTGTGGTTTTCAAAAATCCCAAACAATATGTAAAATACATCATTTCCTCTGAGAGTACTGCATTTGTATTGCAGCTAAAAGCCCACATCTGCAAGCAGCATATTCTGTGTCATGTTCAGGCTCTGCTGCTGGAAACCTAAGTGCGGATCATGTAAATGGGTTAAGGCTGCAGTTGGACCACAATAATGCCCCTATATTTATGCTGGAGTATGGCTGCAGATTAGAGTAACTCCACCAGCATCCAGTCCAGCAGACTTTGCATTCGCCTCATATCAGCCAGTAAATTCCTCATTGCTTCAGCCGCCGTTCCGACTCCACGGGGAGTTTTTCTGAGCTAGCTTCTCCACCTCATTCCCACTCTCCCGTCCTGATGTTCTGTGAGGAGAGCGAAAGACAACTTTACTGTGTGTATACATGCGTGCATGCATGCACACACCCCAACACAGTGAAAGGCTTAAGCTAGCTACCCTGCTGTGTTACTGACTAGCATAATGTCTCCACTGGCACAAGGAGACAGAATGAAGGAGGCCACACCAGAGCCTGTACGGAGATGTTATAATCCCACTTGGGATCAATACCGAGGTGCAGCCACACGCCTGTACATGTGTGTCATCACGTCTGCGGATCAGAGAGAAGTTGAACGGCACAGATAGTCATCCAGCGCCCCCTTAAAGTGATGTATGCCTTTCAGTATCTCTGCTGTCACTGATAATGACGGGGATTTAGTCTCAGAGGACAAGAAGGGAAAGTTAAAGATGATAAGGGAAGAAGGAAGTTGTTGACAGACTGAGACACTCGAAGCCTGAGATGACTTCTGGGCCACCACAGCTCTCAGCATAACGCGACAAAGCACAGAAGAAGAATAATCATGTCATTTTTCAGGCCAGTTTTATTGTGACAATATGAACATTTTACCCACAGGGTACTGTTAGCATATCATTTCAAAGTTAGAGGTTTAAGCTGCCTAAGTATTTTAGTAATTGTAACTGAAAGCTGTCAGTTTCAGTGATACGTTTCCCATCTTTCTCACTCTTCACATCTGTCACTTGAGAGGACGTAATCTTTGCCATTTTTCCTGCCGTGCTCTGGATCCTTCTCTCGTCTCTGTTTCTCACTCTCCAGGCCAGATGAGCTTTTTATCATGCTGACCAGCGTTGGCTGCCTGGTTGAGTGGGTCAGAGCTGCATACGTAAAGCAGTAAAGGACAGGCTTGACCTCTACATTGCAATCATGAAGTCTTACTGGGTCAGTGATTAGGATTTGATGAGAAGTGAGTCACTGGGGCATTAGTCGAACTGACTATTAACTAGCCGCATGTGCACAGGCACACACATCTGCAGACTCCCGGCCATTTTTTTTCATCTTTCCAGAGGGACTCAGTTAACGCGTTGCTGCATCGAGGAATAATGATAGCCTGCTGAAAGGTTAGAGCTCGCTAATTGAGTTGTAAAACGGTTGTTGGTGAGGTGATGAGTGCCGTGTTGTGTCACAGGGATTCGTGGACAGAGAGGGCAAGCAGCTGATTGATGATATTATTATTATTATTATTATTATTATTATTATTATAAAAAAATAATAATAATTAAACTATAAAAATAATAATAATTAAACAATAAAAATAATAATAATATTTAAAAACAAAATATACTTTATATATTGGTCAAGAAGAAGAAATCACAGAAACCTAACCATACTGACTGACTCGGTGTTTCCAGTTTAAAGTGGAAACCCATTAATCGCTCAACTAAAACTAATCATAACATCTTCTGTTTTCATCAGAAAATCCTGCAGAATCTGCCTGAGAGGATCTACAACAGATGGCAGTTTCACAGTATAGGTATGTACTTCTAACATTTCTCACTTTATTCAACATTTTAGCATTTAAAAAAAAATTGAATAGTCATTTTCTCTGTGGAACACCTGACAGGCAGGTATATGCTTTGTATTCCTTTACACTTAAGGACAAAAAATGTCACCAGGACCAAGCCTTAGCCTTTAATAATGAGGAGAAAATAATTAGTCTTAGAAGGGGATGTAAATGGGAAATGCAAATCAGCACTTCATTTGAAATGCAAATAAGTAATTGAATTATGCATGATTTTCAGTCCTGCACAAAAAAAAGGAAAAACCCTGCAAGGAGCGATAACCTCAATTATAACTGTTGTTTGTCAGCCTTTGGCAGCTAAACAGTCCAGGTCGAGACCACTGCTGCAGGTTCGCCTTCCCCTCAGGCTTGTAACTTTAAATATCAACACTTATCTTTGGATGGATGCCCCAGGAGACATATTCACCATTTTTTATTTTTCTGTTTCCAGACCACAAATCCTCACAGGTTTAACGCTTCCTCTTAGCCTTTCCTGCACTCGCGTAGAATTTTCTTTCCCACACAGTTCAGGTGTCACTGGTCAAGATGCAGCGCTGCTACGTGTGTACTTCAGCCTAGTTTACTTTTTCTTTCACATCATTTTTTATCATTTTGCATCCGTGCCCATTACTGATAGAACTGCAGCACCTTGTGACATGTTCTTTGTGGTGGGTAGAGTAGCTCAGGAATGACATGCATGACTTGGTGGTTTTGGCTTTTTTTAGTTGGGAAACGTGAGGTCGTGGATACTTCACACATACCTGTAAGATGCTGAGGGGAAATCTGCGCAGCTCTTTGTCGTACTCCTGTCCCCCGTGAAGGGAGTCCTCTACGCTTTTGTGTTGTGTATTCTGATGAGAGTACCAGACAAAAACTCGCTCAGTAAGGCCCCTGTAACACCCCTGTTCAGTTTGCCTTTTACGCTAACGTAGCCCCATTCTTAACCTTAATCATCAGCTTTAAATCAATATTAGGACCAAAGTGTTCCCCTCAAAGGAGGCTGCTGCCTGTCAAGAGCATGTCCTAAATCACACACAGACTTCTTCCACCCAAGATATTTAGCAATCAGAACGATGTCTCATTTGATTACAGTGGAACCAGATTGGCTCCATAAATGTGTGTCGCTGCCAACTCATGTTAATTTTCATCAGGAAAACATGAAGCCTTACCACTCTACCCACTAGTTTGTCAAGACCACCCATCAAGGTCAATTCATCTTGCAGTGGAGACGCCGGCTTTGCGCTGTTTGTGTCTGTTTGTTGTGCAGAAGCAAATTTGAACTGCAGAAAGTTTTTGATCGTTGTCGCCTTTTCTTTCCTCCAGGTTCTATTCTCAAAAAGCTTCTACACACTGGAAATTCATTCAAAGTAAGTGCATGATTTTAACCTTCAAAATCCTGGCTAACAAAAATGGATAGCACATATTTTTGAGTTAATTAGATTGTAACAGTTTGTATATGCATAAAAATGACCTTTTCTCCTTCTGTCTAGATACGCTGTGAGGGAATCCGTCTATTCCTGCTGTGGCTGCAGGCCCTTAGGGACCACTGTGCAGAGGAGCAGTTCCTCATCTTTGCCTGCCTAGTGCCAGGATTCCCCGCTGTGCCCTCATCTAGAGGGCCGTGCACCCTTGACACCATCATTTACAATCCTTTCTCCAACACCCCAGAGGGTGAGATGAGATGGACACATGCACATTTGCATATGCATGCACATTTAAATGACCACAGAGTTTATGAAATTTGTAAAGTCTTATATGATGAGGATAACCACTGAAGTCATAGAGTGTTAAACCAATATCGTACCATCTGTTGATGTGAGCAGCCAAGGTGGTGCCTGAGGAGATTACCCCACTGGTTCCAGCTGTGGCGGGAGAAAAAGCCTCAGATGACCCGACCTGCTACATCCTAGAAACGCTGCTCAAGTACATGGTCATCCAGGTAATGACTCACCCCCCAGGTAGAAGCCTACACAAATATATTGCAATTGTGATATCATAGCTATCATATAATGCGTTCATGTGCTTCTTGAATCATCAGCTGGGAGCGTCTTTCCTCAGACTCTTTTCACCCACTTTTAAATCGGATCGTGGAAATGAAACGGAGGCTGTATTATATTCCTGAGAGTGTTTAAACAACAGCTTGACAGTTGTCTTTAATCTATAATTGCTTTTCTTCCCTTGTTGTTGGAGGTTCCTGTCAATAAATAATGAATTACCTCCACCGAGGAGGTTATGTTTTTGGTAGCGAGGGCGTGCGTGTCACTCTGTCTGTAAACCTGACAGCTGGAAAAGTTCTGAATGAACTCTGATTAAACTTGTAGGGGTCATGTTAACAAATTTGCCTGACATCCACCAAGATTGTCACGGTCAACTTTATGATTTATTGAATTGAACTGCCATGGTTTGTATTGACAGCATATAGGGAATGATATAAGGGGACTCTAAAGATCACGTTGCTTTAGACCTCTGACCTCCTCTTCAAGGTCAAATAAGGTCAAACTTCCATAAAATGTCTTAACTTTAAAACTCTGCTTAAAATTCTGCTGCCTTTGTTTGTATTGGCATAATTTAGGAAATTATGCTAGTATAAATATCACATTATAGTCCAAATATCATGCCACATTTGACCTGTGACCTTACTTTTACATTTCATATCTCTTGTATTAGAGAGAGAGAGAGAGAATGAGCTCCCAGGGTAGTTAGAAATATGCTGTAGTATAATAATATATAATAATCTGAAGTTATTCATGTCCAGTTATTTACAGATCAGTGTTAATTTTGACAGCAAATTTTGATTTAGTTTTAGTCATAATTTAGTATCTGAATAGTTTTAGTTTTATCGTAAGAATATAGTCACTAAATCTACAGTCGATTCAGTCGACTAAAATATAAAGGGTGTAAAATGTAAATGCTTTTTCTTCAGTTCCCTTGAATTAGTCATTATACACACTTACACAAAATTAAACATTTATTAAAAGTTATGGAATATTATTAATAATATTAACATTAGCGTTTCACCTGCTTCCCACACACCTGATCATTAAACCACCTTACTGAGATAATCCGAGCGTTTTACAGCAGGACGCTCTGAAAGGTACAGGGCAGTGTTCAGGACTAAGATTATAAAGGCTAATCCACTGCGGTGTGGAGATTTTCTCTGAACACAAACTGGGAAAAAGACTTTACCCTGCATGACATTAAAATGCTGACCTTTGCATGGAGGTCTGGGTGACTGGTTTGGAGATGTCGTTTAAGATTTGTCGTGTTTTTACCCGAGATAGTCGCCCCACATGGTTTACACATCGTTTTGTTTGTCACGGTAACAAAGGACAAATGTGTCCATACATCGGCTCTTCTCTTTCTCCCTGCTGACATTGGTTACATCACTTGCAAGTTATGGCTAGTTTGTCCTTCCCGGGTTTAGAGCAAATTTGTGCAACTGTGCGTTTGATTTGATGTTTTTCTAACTTGTCCGGCCCTGTCACAAAATTAAATCAGTTCTGATTGGATGTCGTCCCCACCAAACATTTTCGTCTCGTTTTCATTCATTGACGAACGTGTTGATTAATTTCATCATCGTTTTTATCATTTTAGGTAGTTTTTTAGTTATCGTCTCGTTATCGTCATGAAAAAAAGGGGTGTTGACGAAAACTATGACGAAAATAGTTCATCAACGAAATTAACACATTAACAGATTAATGCCTGTTATCCATCTCCTACATAATGTTTGTGGAATCAAAGTAAACGTCTGTCCTGCTGCTCTGATCTGATTTTTACTGCACTGCAAACTTATTAAAGCACATTTAAAAAGAACAAAGAAAACAAACTGAATAAATACAACATACAATATTATTCTCTTAGAAGGAAATACTGCCCAGAGACTGAGCTGCGTTTCAGTGCTTATGGTTGTTACACATAAATTTGGATACAGTGTATGAAGTTGATACTTTAAAAGTTAGTTTTTCTGTTGATTTCATGTTTTAGAGTTCTGAATTGAAGATGGAAATTGTTTTTTAATGCAGAGTTATGTTAGGAAGTGCAGGATACTTTCTCAGGCCAGATGGATACAGTGTCATGGATGGATACATCTATTGCTCACAATTAGCTGCATTAATATTCTTTTATATTCTTCTTATGCTTCCAAGTAGTGAGAATAATCCATATTCTTTTATACTTTATATTTTGGGTGACCAGTATTAACAAGTTTTGTTACAAACTTGCATAAGTACATGCAGTCAGCATCTCAGTGTGGCGTATTTCTGTCTTTAATGGACAGCCGTGTGTTGGAAATGCTCCAGTCTGAGCAAACTCTGTTCTGGCTTCACCTTTCATTTGTTTTCCTGATTTGGGGCCTTTCCATGTCTCGTACAACTGTAAGATAAAAAGTAAATTGGGTTGTGAAGATGAAAAACTTTTACAGACATATTTTTCACATTTGTCCTTAGCCCAAGCCAGTTTATTTCAATGTAGTGTTGTTGTTTTTTAAATCTTAGAGGAACCTTCATACTATTGTGTTGCAAACAATAAACTGTCGCTGTCTGAGTGATGCTGGAACCGTCTCCTCTCCCTGTAGCCTGACCTTGTCTGCCTTTATTGTTCTGTCTGCCAGGCATCCAGTTTAGAATGGAAGAACAAAGAGAACCAGGACACCGGCTTCAGGTTTCTCTTTACCCTGTTCAAGAAGTACTACCTTCCACATCTGTTCCCCGCTTTCACCAAGCTTACAAACCTCTACAAGCCTTTATTAGGTAGGCCAACATACAGAGTTTATATATAGTGAAAGTTACACACACTGTACATCAGCTGCTCATTCTTTACTTCAAGGATATAACGTAACAGAAAATGCTTCAAAGTAATTAGCTTTTAGAAGTTTGTATTTAAGTAACTGAGCTGTTTTCATTAATAAAGAGAATGATGCCTTTACTTGTCGCTGCACCATGAAACTCTTTAAGAGCAGTTTGTGTGAGAAAATGATGAATGATGAATGAATGATGAATGAGATCCTGCTTTTTCACCTCCTGGGGTTTCTCCATCATATCTCCCTCTTTGTGCCTCTGCCCTCTATTCTTAACCCACTGCTCTACTCGATCAGACCTCCCTCACCACAGACCCAAACCCTTGTATGTGCCGGTGACACGGAATAATGAGAGCACCTTCTGCACGAGGGATCAGTACCTGGCACCCCGTGTGGCCTTCATCACCTGGCTGGTCACCTTCTTCCTGGAGAAGAAGTACATCAGCAGTGCTGCTTCAGCTCAGACCGCCAAGAACGGCACCGAGGTCATTCCCAAACTCATCCAGGTGAACACACACACACAGACACACACACACACCTTTGTGTTGATTTTTCCATTTTGTTACAAAGAGTAAAGAAGCTCTTGGAATATATTTTGTAGCACGCCCTCTTTAGCACTCCTGTGTGTGTATAAAGACACGTGGGATTTGTGTTTCTGAACAAATATTCATACAATGATTTATTCATGTGTTATTTTACCTCTGTGTGAAACGGCTCCACAAACAATACAGCCTTCAAAATTAGATTATAGTGTAACCCAAAGCTTCATGAAGACTGTCACTGCTTTACTGTGCAACAGTTTTTTTAGTTAATGCAGTCATGGGGAGAAATGTGATTATGCAGAGATCATGATTGTTTTGCATTTATTACTATTACAGTGGCTCATTTCCCATTTAAAACTTACTATAAAATACAACTATGAAAGAAGCGATTTCTGCTGAGTTGAGACTGTAGTGACCAGTGTGTCGTTCCTCCCTGTGCTTTCCAGACTGTCACTGCAGGCAGTAGCAGCCAGGATAAGGATAAGACATCCGACGGGGATGCAAACGGACCAGCGGGGGAGCCTGAGAAGAGCCACTCCAACAGTAGCACCCTGTCAGACCGCCGAGCCAGCGATTCCAGTTTGTGTAGCGTGGAGGAGGAGCACCGTCATGTCTATGACATGGTGCAGTCCATTCTGCTCTCCACCCGGGACAATGTGAACTTTGTCAACGAGATCTTCCACCAGGTACGGTCGGCTCAACGACATGACTGCACTGCAATAACGTGGACTGTGTCGCCCTCTGCTGGTCTTTTCATTAACTTGCAGGCTAACCTTTAAAACTAACTTTAATACTGAAGGACCATGTTTGGTTTTTCTGTGCAAAGGCTTTCCTGTTGCCGTCCTGTGAAGCTTCTGCAACCAGGAAGGTCATCAAAGTGTACAGGAAGTGGATCCTGCAGGAGAAGCCCCGCTTCATGACAGAGCCCGACAGAACTACTCAGGAAGATGAAGTGGATGACAGCTCTGAACAGATGCTCAGCAAGGAGGCAAATAGCGTGCACACGCAAGTACGTGCTACAAATGATACAGATCGCCACGTTTTCCCTCCACACATGACTAGTTTAGAGTTATAATTTTTTTTTTTTTTTAAATTCCTTATAATTCAGTATACAAAAGAAACTCACTCTTATTCAGCACACTGTGAGGGCAACAGTTTTATTAAAGCTTCTCTGACATCTGATACGGAGCAATGAAGGCCAAAACACAGAACAGCTGAAATTATAACAGAGTGGATCTAATCTGTTAACAAAAGAAGCTCCTTTCTGTGATGTCTGTAGTATCTGTCTAAATAATTAGCTTATTGTGACTGTGCATGTGACTGTTCTGCCTCATCCTTCCACAAGATGATGGAGAGTCACAGTCACAAACGGTCGTCCAGCTGGGGCAGGACCTACTCGTTCAGCAGTGCCATCAATCAGGGCTTCATCACTGAGGAGGAGAACAGGGACATCAAAGCTGGCATCCAGCCCACACTACAGGTACGTCTGTGTGTTTCTCCTGAGATCAGAACCTCTGAAGGACTAGAACGAGCATTTTGTCTAATGTTGTTGTTGTTGTTGTTGTCTCTGTTACTTTGTTTGTGAAGGTGTTCCTGACCAATTCATCCAACGTGTTTCTGTTGGAGCCATGCCAGGATGTACCGAAACTCCTGGAAAATCAGGTTGAGGTGTGCAAGGGTGTTCTGAGCATCTACCGGCATATGATCATGGAGCACACCATGAACACACAGACATGGTCAGCAGTTTGCTCAGATGTGCACGTTTTTGTCATTTTTTCCTTCCTGGATGTATTTTGATGATCATGATTCTTTATCTTGGGTCGTTTTTTTTTGTAATTTACTGTCTCTGCAGGGAGCAGATGCTGCAGGTACTACTGAGGATCACTGAGGCTGTGATGAAGAGGCCACAGGAAAACCAAAGAAAAGACAGCTTTGCTGAAAGTTTAGCATCTTTGCTTTTTAGGGTATGCCTGCATTTAGTTTGTTTCACACTCTCTTATTCAGAGATATAGAGATGGATCTGCCGCCACCTTCTTTTGCTCTTAATGCACTGTGAATGTTTCAGAATGTTAAACGTCTATATTTTCATGCCGTCTCCCCCTCCAGCTACCGAACCTGCTCTGTATGTGTAGCTCAATGCTAATTCATCTTCTCTTTTCTCCTCTTGCATTCAGACCATCATTGTGGCGTGGGTACGAGCCAACCTGTGCGTATTTATCTCCCGGGAGCTTTGGGATGAGCTGCTGGCAGTGCTGTCCTCTCTCACCTGCTGGGAGGAGCTGGTAACAGAATGGGCCAGCATCATGGACTCGCTTACGGCTGTGCTGGCACGCTCTGTTTACGGCCTGGACATGGCCAACCTGCCTCTGGACAAACTCAGTGAACAGAAGGAGAAGAAGCAGAGAGGACGTGGTGAGAGGACAGAATGGGGGGGAAAGATGAGGATTAGAGCGGCTTTAATTTGATTGAGACGAGCTTTTGGAAAGATGACACTTTTTTTTTCTGTTCTTTGTGTCTTTGACTAGCTCTTGCCAGTTTGGTTCAGTACATGTATGTGACTTGTTTTTAAAGGTGCCGTGTTTATAAGTGACCTAT